>NW_012070300.1:0-358 GCF_000956235.1 Wasmannia auropunctata | reverse complement strand
TAAGAGCCGCACGTACGGCACGCTACGCTCCTGCGTACTCCGGCTAAGCGCGACCTGATTGATTAACTTTATTCGTTAATAACTCTGTAAATAATGGTCTGAGCCAAAATTGAAAGAGGAACTTTTAGTTCAAAATTTCATTCTCTTTCACACCTTGAAATATTAATTAAGCGTTACGGGACACTTTGTATAAGTCTTAGGTGTCTGCATTACCTACAAAATAAACTGTTGTACTACTTTGAAAAAATATAACCCTAGGTGAGATAGTGTTTTTAAATTAAAAAAGTTAAACCCAAGTAATACGTATCTTTTAATTCATTCAAAACTTTTTCTGTTGCAATTCAAGTGGTAGTGGTTA
>NW_012070299.1:0-426 GCF_000956235.1 Wasmannia auropunctata | reverse complement strand
GTTACGAATTTTGCAAGATTCCTCGACTCGAATTAAAAATTGCACATAAATGCAGTTTACAGCATTTGAAAGAGTGAATCTTTACCTTTAATTTGCGTACTCGTTGAGCATTTTGCGATTTTTTTTCACCGAGTTATTCAATGTTGAAGCATAAGATCATTTTTACTTCAATGTTGAATAACTCGGTGAAAATAAATCGTACAACGCTCAACAAAAAAGCAAATTGAAGGTAAAGATTCACTCTTCTAAAAGCAGTAAACTGCATTTGTGTGCGATTTTTAGTTTAGCCATGAAACCTTTTAAATTTAGTATACATTTTTGGAGATTTGACGCATTTTTATTTGGACCTATGTAATTCCATAAAAAAATCAATAGGATCGTTTTCTAAAGCTGTCTCTTATACACATCTCTGAGCGGGCTGGCAAG
>NW_012070298.1:0-502 GCF_000956235.1 Wasmannia auropunctata | reverse complement strand
GCGCCAAGTTACAATCCCATAAAAATTACGTAATTTTGCCCAAACCAAGTAATATGTATCATTTGTATAAAAGGTTTGATATCAAAAACTGGCGCCAAGTTATGATTCCATAAGAATTACGTTTCACTATTCAATCACTTCAAGTCATATGTACATGACTTGTACAAAATATTTGATATCAATAACTACCAAATTACAATCTCATAAAAAAAATTTTATAAAAATGAAGATTAAAAAAAAAACGTTCTAACTGATATGTATCTTTGTATTCCCATTGGTCTTTCCATTCCAACCCAAGTGATAGTAGTTTCAATTTTTCGCAAACGTGTTATCTCACTCAATCCAAGTGATATATGTAATCTTTATACTTATTAAGAGGATCCTAAATCCTAGATCAAACTCCAAAAATCCGCTGTTTTACCGACAATTTGTGAGTATGTATGCGTACGATATTGATGTAGTAGTGTGTAGTGATGTTTATTACCACATCAATATATCTCAC
>NW_012070297.1:0-603 GCF_000956235.1 Wasmannia auropunctata | reverse complement strand
TCTATTATTTAGTGCATGTTCTTAACTAGTGAAAAAGTTGTTATTTATTATCGAATATATATGTACTACAAATGATAAACTAAATGNTAAAATGAAGACTTATTTAACATCAATTAGACCAAATTGAACAATTTCCTATAAGATACATAAAGGATGTCGATCTTGAGTAAAGCACATTATACATTCTACTACTTTAAGAATTTTACTAAAATTAATCTTTTAGCAGAGGAGTCGAATCGAGTAATTAAAATTGTAAATATTTTGTAAATAATATGGATATTAATTTGCAATTCAAATAATGAGATATATTTTTAAAAATTATGAAAATGATCTCGCAAATTATCATGATTACCGTATAATATTAATCATTATTGTAATTTGTAATTGTAGAGAGCGTTAGAATTAAAATCTGGTGATGCAACGTTACTTTATATGCTTGTATGCTTAAAATGAGACAAAATATTTACAATTTTAATTACTCGATTCGCTACTCTGCTAAAAGATTATTTTTAGTAAAATTCTTAAAGTAGTAGAATGTATAATGTGCTTTACTCATCTCTACATCTTTATGTATCTTATAGGATTAATATCGTACAATAATCA
>NW_012070296.1:0-462 GCF_000956235.1 Wasmannia auropunctata | reverse complement strand
TTATGTTTTTTTGTAACATGATAAAAATTATTCTTGTATATAAAAGTTGATGTTAAATCTAAAAATTGTGAATAATTACTTTTTAGAAGCTGTCTGTATCACTTACGTAGGATTTTCTAAAATTTCACTTATTTCTGAACTTAGGCGTATTATTCTCATCAAAAATTTCACAACAACATTTCGTGAAAATAACAGCCGATATATGATTAGATAGTATTCGAAGGCATCTCTGGGATTCCGCAAACTGTAAGATTCCGTAAGTTTAGTAGTCAATTAACTTTTGGTTTATAGGTATTTTATAGATATGTGCATACGATACAAATTGTATCTTTACGATTTACATTATCTTTGCACAATGCTAATATCAAATACTTCATGTTTCAAATTTAATAAAAAAGATTGTAAAAAAATTTAATTAAGATATTGATAAATAAATAATAAATAAAATTTCTCTTAAAAACA
>NW_012070295.1:0-330 GCF_000956235.1 Wasmannia auropunctata | reverse complement strand
TTTTTTTAAAGCAAATAAATATTTCTAAAAATGCAATCTCTCACTTTGTAGACTCGAGGACCGGGACATAATTTTATTAAAGCAAATAAATATTTTTAAAAACAATCTCTCTCTCCGAAGATTCGAGCATATGTATATTTTTTTAAAGCATATAAATATTTCTAAAAATGCAATTTTGCACTTCGAAGACTTGAGGACATACATAGAATTTTATAAAAAGTTCTAAAAATGCAATCTCTCACTTCGAAGACTCGAGGTCATGTATATAATGTTTTTAAAGCAAAGGAATATTTCTAAAAATGCAGTCTCTTCGAAAACTTGAGGACATGA
>NW_012070294.1:0-391 GCF_000956235.1 Wasmannia auropunctata | reverse complement strand
AAAACATTAAAGCATGTATTGCTTTAACTCGACACATCGTTAGAAAATATTTTTATTTCTACAATAGATATTAGCTATGTGATAGGGAGGTTTTATTTGATTTGATTCATTATTTTATCTAATTTTATACATATATTCATTTTATTTTACTTTATTGATAAAATGAATCGTATATCATCACTAGTTGTAAGACCATGAGAGAAACAAAAGAGCTATGACAGGGACGAGAGAGCCGTGAAAGAAACAAGAAGCTAGAGATAAGAAAGCCGTGGGAGAAACAAGAAAGTTATGAGAGAGACAAGAGAGCCGTGAAAGAAGCGAGAGTACCGAAAAAGAGATGAGAGAATTGTTAGAGAGTCGCGCGCGAGAGAATCATAAGAGAGATGCGAAA
>NW_012070293.1:0-350 GCF_000956235.1 Wasmannia auropunctata | reverse complement strand
TATCCCCTGTGTGCCTTGTCGACTCAGTCCCCGCCAGGTACCTAAGTCGTCTACAGACGATTCCGAGTCTCGACATCGAACTCGCGAAACTCATGTTCGACCGTTTGACGCCGTGCCGTCGTAGCGGTGAGATCCCGACGACGGGCGATGGCGCCGTACGGCAAACCGGGCTCGTGCGACGACCGGCCCGTGGACCGGCCGCCTAGTAGGTAAGTGTCACATTGTTTTGAGCCTTTCGACTCACGAGACTCCTAGAGATATCATTGCCACCTTAGACTAGAGAGGATACGGCCTTAGAGGCGTTCAGGCATAATCCCACGGATGGTAGCTTCGCACCACCGGCCGCTCGA
>NW_012070292.1:0-486 GCF_000956235.1 Wasmannia auropunctata | reverse complement strand
ACAATTAATTTTATAACAAAAGTGTCAAGTTATGATTTTTAATGAAATTTTGTGCACATAGGTTAGGTAACAAATGAATTTACAAAATATCAGTTGCGATGGAAAAACGCAATAAAAATTTTGAAATTACCCTTTAAAGTTAGATTTAATAAATACAAAATTACCTTTTTAAAAAAAGAGGTAAAAAAAACGCCAAGTATACGCGTCCTCCGTACAAATGTTTCGCTATCAAAAATTAGCGCCAAAAATTTGAAGTTATTAGTAAAATAAAATAACTTTAAAAAAATTAAGTGATATATATATTACTTGTAGAAAAAATACATATTATAAAATAATTTTCTAAAAAAAAGGCGTTAAATATGTGCTACTCGAACAAAAAAATTATTGTACTAAATTTTAAAAAAGTGATATGTACTAGTGATATCAATCAATAAATGGCGCCAAGTTACAATCCCATAAAAATTACGTAATTTTGCCCAAACCAAG
>NW_012070291.1:0-433 GCF_000956235.1 Wasmannia auropunctata | reverse complement strand
TATCCCCTGTGTGCCTTGTCGACTCAGTTAGAGCGAACGACACACGCCCGTCGGGCGAAAGGGAATCCGGTTCCTATTCCGGAACCCGGCAGCGGAACCGCATACAATTCGGGCCCTCGTAAGAGTGTTCGTCGGGGTAACCCAAAATGACCTGGAGACGCCGTCGGGAGATCCGGGAAGAGTTTTCTTTTCTGTATAAGCGTTCGAGTTCCCTGGAAACCTCTAGCAGGGAGATAGGGTTTGGAACGCGAAGAGCACCGCAGTTGCGGCGGTGTCCGGATCTTCCCCTCGGACCTTGAAAATCCAGGAGAGGGCCACGTGGAGGTGTCGCGCCGGTTCGTACCCATATCCGCAGCAGGTCTCCAAGGTAAAGAGCCTCTAGTCGATAGACTAATGTAGGTAAGGGAAGTCGGCAAATTGGATCCGTAACTTA
>NW_012070290.1:0-415 GCF_000956235.1 Wasmannia auropunctata | reverse complement strand
TAACTTTTCTCGAAATATTCAATTAAAACCCTGGTGTGAATATTTTATGATCGCACGCATTATTACAAAATTTTTATCAAGTCGGATACCGAGTAAAAAGCGCTTATATATATAAACCTCGTAGTTTTTTATGAACTTTTTATATTCATCGCTGTTTATAATTTATATATTATATCCTTTATTATTATTTTCTATAAACTGTGCTAAAATGTTAATTAACTGTAACTCGGTAGCATTTAATTTATTGTCTATAATATAAATATCATTTTGGATAAGACTATTATGGATTGCAAATGATTTCTCATTATATAGATGAGAGACTGTTTCACAGACAGATTCTACTGTCATATTGTTGTTGGCAAATTTATTCAGTATAAACTTTCCATGTTCGCAATCTTGGTTTTTTAAAAATAAA
>NW_012070289.1:0-370 GCF_000956235.1 Wasmannia auropunctata | reverse complement strand
TTGCGATAGTAATCCTGCTCAGTACGAGAGGAACCGCAGGTTCGGACATTTGGTTCACGCACTCGGTCGAGCGGCCGGTGGTGCGAAGCTACCATCCGTGGGATTATGCCTGAACGCCTCTAAGGCCGTATCCTCTCTAGTCAAAGGTGGCAATGATATCTCTAGGAGGCTCGTGAGTCGAAAGGCTCAAAACAATGTGACACTTACCTACTAGGCGGCCGGTCCACGGGCCGGTCGTCGCACGAGCCCGGTTTGCCGTACGGCGCCATCGCCCGTCGTCGGGATCTCACCGCTACGACGGCACGGCGTCAAACGGTCGAACATGAGTTTCGCGAGTTCGATGTCGAGACTCGGAATCGTCTGTAGACGA
>NW_012070288.1:0-388 GCF_000956235.1 Wasmannia auropunctata | reverse complement strand
TGTGTGCCTTGTCGACTCAGTCCAGCTCCAATAGCGTATATTAAAGTTGTTGCGGTTAAAAAGCTCGTAGTTGAATCTGTGTCGCACACCGTCGGTTCACCGCTCGCGGTGTTTAACTGGCGTGATGTGGGACGTCCTACCGGTGGGCTTAGCCTCGCGAGGGGCGGCCCAACTAATATCCCGTCGCGGTGCTCTTTACTGAGTGTCGAGTCGGGACCGGTACGTTTACTTTGAACAAATTAGAGTGCTTAAAGCAGGCTATCCTCGCCTGAATACTGCGTGCATGGAATAATGGAATAGGACCTCGGTTCTATTTTGTTGGTTTTCGGAACCCCGAGGTAATGATTAATAGGGACAGATGGGGGCATTCGTATTGCGACGTTAGAGA
>NW_012070287.1:0-572 GCF_000956235.1 Wasmannia auropunctata | reverse complement strand
TTCGAGATGCGTCCTTACACGCGATTCAACAGAGGTTACCACTACATTCTCACCGTTATCGATGTGCTGAGTAAGCATGCATGGGCCGTACCTCTCAAGGCCAAAAGCGGAAGTGATGTGACTAAAGCGATCGCAGAGATAATTCGACACGATGGAAGATAACCGAAAAATTTACAGACCGACAGGGGAAAGGAATTAATTAACGCCAACGTGCAGAATCTCTTAAAGAAACATAACATTAATCATTATTCTACATATTCCGTAATGAAGGCATCAGTCGTCGAGCGGTTCAACCATACGTTGGAAAACAGCATGTAGAAACAGTTTACATACAATGGAAACTATAGATGGATCGATTTGCTACCGCGTCTCATGTCTGAATACAACGCGCGAAAGCATCGAACTATCGGTATGCGGCCCATCGACGTCACCCCCCGCGATCGCCAACAAGCTCTTAACCACGGTATATAACCGCGTAAAGATCGCCGCACCCGCGCGATTCAAAGTGGGTGACTTGGTACGCGTGAGTAAATTCAAGACAATTTTTGAGAAAGGTTACACGCCAAACTGGA
>NW_012070286.1:0-543 GCF_000956235.1 Wasmannia auropunctata | reverse complement strand
AGACGTGTGCTCTTCCGATCTATTGAAGGGAACAAGTTATAAGTTTCTCTCGCTATCCATTTGTTTATAATACAATATCTAACAAATTAATGACGATATCTAGAATCTGTATATGCGGTATTTGTTAGTTAGGACTTAAAAATCGGACTATTAAAATTGAATTATTACAATTGTTTAAAATTCATTATTTAACAATCCGAGTAAAAATATTGATGGTCCACTTATAATTGTTTGGTATTTGTTATACGCTGTTTGTTTAACGCTAAAACGGAACAAATTCTATACTTTTATGTTATTTTCAATAAACAACAAAGATACAATAATACATTATGCGTATCATGTGCTTTACGGAACTCAGCCGTTAAGGGCTGGCAGGAGAGACAGGCAAACTCATTTACACTTCATTTGCACTTTAATCACAAGTGCAGATACATATTTGTATTTTACCATATTTTATTTCTTAGAAGTGTAATATTTGTTATAAACCTTGATCTTTTAGCTTATTTCTTACGAAGGTACGAAAGCTATTAAAGAGTCAGATTA
>NW_012070285.1:0-491 GCF_000956235.1 Wasmannia auropunctata | reverse complement strand
AATATTCCTGTGCTGTTAAGGTTTACATTANATTTTAATGTTAGCTGCAACATTGTATTGCAATATTTCTAAAGGCGGACATTTGACCGTTGTTGCAATGTTGTAACGACGTTGCAGCAACATTTGTGCAACGTTTTTGCAACATTGCAATCTTGCAAGGAAAGATTGCTACAATTTTGCTGCAATCGTTCTGTGCTGTATGGGAAGAGGCAGGAGCAAGGGGGAGGAAGCAAGGGGGAGAGAGAGGAGCAGAAAAGGAAAGGTGGAGGAAAGGGGGAAGAAATTAATAAAAGTGGCCTTCTGGAATGTGGCGGGGGTAAGGGGGAAGGAGAGGGATTTTTGGGAGGGGATTAAGGAATGGGATATAATAGTGATGTTGGAGACGTGGATGGAGAAAAAAGGTTGGGAGAAGATGAAGGAGAGATTGCCAAAGGAATATAGGTGGGAGGTGCAGTGGGCGGAAAGGAGGAATAGGAAGGGAAGAGCAAAGG
>NW_012070284.1:0-382 GCF_000956235.1 Wasmannia auropunctata | reverse complement strand
TTAAAATAACCTTTAATTTGGTAAAAAAAATAATTCAAAAATTAAAAAAAAATGTTTGTTGGGAGGGATAAACAAAAAATTAAGCAATAAAAAATTATTTTTAATTATAATCATAAAGTACTCTTAAAGCCATTCAACTTTTATTCGGAACATTTTTTTCTATCTCTCCTAGTTTCGACGATATTTGCATTGAAATAAAAAAACCGATTTTTTTCTAAGGGGTGTTTCACCCCTTAAAAGCGCGAAGCGGCACGAATTTGCGGTAGCTTAATTTTTGGTTTTGTCTAGAGAATAACATATCAAAAGCTCATTGAAATCGGAGGCGGACACTTGGGTCCCTTTCCTTGTTAGAAAAAATTTTTTTGAAATTTTTCAAAAAAGT
>NW_012070283.1:0-410 GCF_000956235.1 Wasmannia auropunctata | reverse complement strand
CGTGTAATTCCATGAAAGATCAGTAGGATCGTTTTCTTAAGTATCAATTTGGAAAGTAGCGATTTCAAGCTGTAAAATGCTTTTTTGATCATCCCGATACGATCATTTTTGACGAAGTTACACTCTCTTGAATTTTGCCTATTTTTGGATGGTAGAGTAAGATGATTTTTATTTTTGGCATATGTATTCTATAATTTTAAACTAGACAAGCTTAGTTACGAGTGTAACTTCGTCAAAAATGATCGTATCGAGATGTTCAAAAAAACATTTTACAGCTTGAAATCTCTACTTTTCAGATCGACACTTTAGAAAAGGATCCTATTTATTTTTTATGGAATTACATAGGTCCAAATGAAAATGCGTCAAATCTCCAAAAAATGTGTACTAAATTTAAAAGGTTTTATGGCATA
>NW_012070282.1:0-406 GCF_000956235.1 Wasmannia auropunctata | reverse complement strand
TTTTGTACTTTCAATTAATAATATTATGTATAAGTACAAAAGTATTTACTTTTCACATAATATAATTTTAATGCCTTTTCTATGTACTATGACATGGACAAAGAGCTATATTGTTATATCTCGAAAACGAAAAATCAAACGAAACAAAATACATTTTAAAGCTAAAAAAGTTGATAAATTTGCGCGGCATTAACAAAATTTGAATGAAAGAAAAAAAATTTGTTATCGAAAGTTATAAAAATCTTAGTTTTTAGCTTTTCTGAGACGCTATTTTTCTCAAAATTGTGAACTAATAATCAAATTTATGTAACAGATTCGTGTTCAACAGACAAAAATCGCAAATTAATATTTATAGTCATACAGCAAAATGATATTAAATATTTGATCATTCATTTATTTCTCATAT
>NW_012070281.1:0-352 GCF_000956235.1 Wasmannia auropunctata | reverse complement strand
ACAAAATCGTTCTTTCCGTGTTGTGAAACGAAAACAGCTGGGCGAAGGTGTCTCTAAAAGATGCAGTGCGATCGTCGGAAGCGAGGCTGCATTAGGCGGTAATGGTGACGTTAAAGTTATCGACACCGGTTGCTGGACTGCCATCAACCGGTGGGATCAGCGGTAAACGTGACGTCGCGGGAACGTCGCTGAACGTCGTCGACATGGTGGTTTAGCAATAGCATTAGCGAGCTAGGTAGTTTGTACAGGACACGGGCAAACTGGGTCGCGCCAAGGTCCATGACATCTGCCGCCCTCGATCCCGCTCCTCTTTATCCTCGTAACGTCTGTATCTCGTTCTCCTTCGCCTCCC
>NW_012070280.1:0-459 GCF_000956235.1 Wasmannia auropunctata | reverse complement strand
GAAAGATGGGAGGGAGCGCGCTCGCTCAGCTCGGCGAACGTCCAACGATCGCTCGTACGCTCCTCTCTCTATATCGTCGCGCGCACCACCAAAGTGTTAAGGCGGGTGCGCGACGACGAGAGTGGGCGCAAGCAGTCTGTTGGTACTAAAACGACCCTCAGCCAGGCGTGGTCCGGGAATTGTATCCGTGGACCGCAATGTGCGTTCGAAAATGTCGATGTTCATGTGTCCTGCAGTTCACAAGTTGACGCGCAATTAGCTGCGTTCTTCATCGACCCACGAGCCAAGTGATCCACCGTTCAGGGTAATCGTTCATCTTGCGTGCTTTCGCAACGCTGTCAAACATGTTTCGGTATTTACTTCACTCCTCTCTCTCGTGGCCATCTCTCGCCGGGGCTTCACCATCTCTCTCTCCTCGTCTTCCACTCGGCCACTCTCTCGGCGCGCGGGCAGCGCGCA
>NW_012070279.1:0-1387 GCF_000956235.1 Wasmannia auropunctata | reverse complement strand
ATATGAACAGAACTTTTTAATATAATTTTAATTACGTAAATGCAGGTTTTTATTAATAATTCACTTTATAAATTGACAAAATTTGTTCTTAAAATACCTAATTTTCATTAAAATTATTTTTAGAAAAATTTATTAAAAAGATTCAAATTACTATTAAATGAACAGAAAATATCCCAACTTCTGGCTATGTGGAAAAATATTTTAGGTTTTATTTCTGCAATAATAATTTTTTATTAAAGTACATTATTTTAATTAAAAAATCACGCAAGTTTTACTTTATTTCATAAAATAACAAAAAAAGGCAGCTTTTCTTTGAAAAAGTGACGTTTTTCAAAACGATAACTCATTTATAATTAATTTTCAATTGTTAAATAGTTTTTCCATTAAATTGAGTAATACCGCTAGATTTGTGAGAAAATTTTACCTCAGAAAGAAGGGGTTTTCAAAACATTTCTGTTTTTATCCTTAGGAAAGATGTACAATTTAATATATCAAATCCAAATTCGCACCATTGTTCCATTAGTGGGTGCTCGAAAGAAGTGTACCATTTGAAGGTTAATATCAAATAAAAACATCATGTATTTTTATTTATTTTGGAACCATGTCACTTGTTTTTGCTCAAACCGTTTCCAAAATAGACGATACAAATAAATATATGTTACAATTTGATAAACTATTTACAAAAAATTGATGTAGTAATCCCTCGGATATTTTTCAGATTTTTAACTATAAAAGCAAAACACGCAAAAATATCGCTAATAATATCTGTCACAAAATAAATTTTTCTGTGTCAGAAAAAATGTTTTCCTGTAATTGTTAATCTGTACAATTTTGTATGTAAAACAATACAAACTGTTTCATGAATAAGTATGAAAAATTTACTCTTATTACATTCGCAATATTTTCCATTAATTAAAATTAGATCCTTATATTCTTTACACAAAAATTAAGAAATAATTTCAAATATTTTATAAATATTTTGAAAACATTTTTGAAAGTAATTAATGCCTATTTATTTCTTGTGTAATAATCACAAAGAAAAAATAATTAATATGATTGTTTTCACTGCTTATATATGTATGTATATTAATATATCTCTTTAAATTAATAGTAATTGAATTATTAAATAAATAATTAATCATATTTATAAAAATTGAATTAATTTGGATAATATAAAAAAAACTTGCTTATTTTCAATATAATAATTTTTGACTTTTCTTTTATATAAAAGATGTTTAAAAAGATGTCAAGCTTAATGATTAAATCTTAATTATTAAATTCAGTAGGGGAGACCGGGGCTCGTTGGCACAAGAGGCAAGTTGGCACTGCGTTCCGTTTACGATTTATGATTAACGTCTCAATGAAAAAGTTACAGTAAAATATCTCT
>NW_012070278.1:0-427 GCF_000956235.1 Wasmannia auropunctata | reverse complement strand
TTTTTAAAATTTGTTAAATTTTTGTACTATTTTCTAAAAAAATTGTGGATTTTCATGAAATATTACTTTTATCATTTCCTTGATTTTAGAAAATTGTAATTTGTGGTATTTTTGCGTAGATGTTTCTACCTTAAAATAAATATTTTTACAAAAATAAACAAATTTTTACGAAATAATAAAAATTTCTACAAAATTTCTATTTTTGTAGTTTTTTGTAGTTATTCATCAAAATTTTTTTCCGCCAGGGTAATACCTGTTCACAGAGGATCTTTTACTCGAGAAGAATTGCCCCGTTGCATATTATCCTATTTTCGTGATTTTTTTACTAAACTCATGACAGAAATTATGTAATTTCTATCACACAGAAAGATATAAATAAAAAAGACAATGTAGATGGATATGGTTTTTCATCTTTCTACTAAAATAA
>NW_012070277.1:0-438 GCF_000956235.1 Wasmannia auropunctata | reverse complement strand
TAACACATTGGTGTCAGTCGTTTGATAAGCCATGTAAACATTGTGGAAGAAATGATGGATTAGTTAAAAATGAATTAGTTTCCACAAAAGAGATACTTATAATGCATTGAAATCCATTTCCATTTTTCTCAGAGGATGATAAATTAGTAAAGATATCACACAATTTTAGTTTAAGTGCTGACAACTAAAATATTAATTGGTGAACATAACATATAAAGTTATGAATGCAATATTTCATCATGGTTTATGTATCGAAGAAGGCCATTATACAAGTATGTGTAGAGAAGAAACATCTAGCACTTGGATTGAAATTGATGATGCTATAGTTACAAAAAAGCAATGGCCTAGGAGTGCTAAAGATATTTATATTTTATTTTTACAAAAAATGTCTACTAAACATGTATATTAAATTACATTAATGCAAATATCACATTTATA
>NW_012070276.1:0-352 GCF_000956235.1 Wasmannia auropunctata | reverse complement strand
TTTAAGATTAATAACACCGGCACNCAAAAAAAAAGTGGTTTGTGCATTTGACCGGACCCATCTACGGACATGTTTTTCGACCCGCTGAATCCGGAATTTGAGGTCCGTTGGGCTCGGTCAGGTCCCAGAATTTTAGTAAAATAGCAAAAAACCCCCCAAAAATATGAAAAACTGCATTACAGCGATGAAAAAATTTTTGTTGATCCGGATCAAGTATGATTTTTATGTATTTCGATCCGCTGAATTTGAATCTGAAGGTTAATTAGCCCGTTGAGCCATCAAAATTTGAAAAATCAGCGAAAAACCGAAAAAAATTGCAAAAAATCATGAAAAACCGAAGTTATAGAGATGA
>NW_012070275.1:0-485 GCF_000956235.1 Wasmannia auropunctata | reverse complement strand
TGTGCTTAATTGTGAAAATGTGACTTGTCTCGTATTTATCAAAATCGTAAAAATGGATGGAAACTATAGTTATTGTCGAATTTTATACCGTAAAAGTATCTTTTCCGTTCCTTTCAACAGCTGTCAAATCGTGAGTTTTTGCTTGAATAAGCTTCACTTTACGTGCCTTTTACGACTACCCTGGCGGAAAAAATTTTGATGAATAACTACAAAAAACTACAAAAATAGAAATTTTGTAGAAATTTTTATTATTTCGTAAAAATTTGTTTATTTTTGTAAAAATATTTATTTTAAGATAGAAACATCTACGCAAAAATACCACAAATTACAATTTTCTAAAATCAAGGAAATGATAAAAGTAATATTTCATGAAAATCCACAATTTTTAGAAAATAGTACAAAAATTTACAAATTTTAAAAATGAAAAACAACAAGATTTTAAGTACTTAAAACATGTACTTACTTGTAGAATACTACAATTATTA
>NW_012070274.1:0-465 GCF_000956235.1 Wasmannia auropunctata | reverse complement strand
TCACGACGATAGTTATTAGTTGAGGTTCCCTCGCTCCTGTTCCACACAATTGCTTTCAATAACCGTCCTCTGTGTATTCAGGTTCAGGCAAACAACTTCAGGGAGACCTTATTCATCGTGCACCAAAACTGAAAAATAAATCAAACACGCAGCAAACATAATAAACGTAATAACAACATTTATGCATTTGTATTTGGGCTCCGATTTTCTAAATTAAACATTTTCTATACGTCTTTCAAAATAAGGTGCCAATCTATCTGTGTGAACAATTTTATTTTTTCCCTTATTCGATTTGTGAATGCAGTACACTACGTCACTGAGTTTCTTGACTATAAGATAGGGTCCCTCCCAATTACTTTGTAATCTGGGAGCCTTTCCTTTCATTCTACGAGGATTGTAAAGCCAAACTTTTTGTCCTACATTAAAATAAATTTGCCTAGCTTTTTGGTCATACCAAGTTTTGGA
>NW_012070273.1:0-536 GCF_000956235.1 Wasmannia auropunctata | reverse complement strand
TTTCTCGCGACAATTCCGACTTTCTTGGTGTTTTTGATATCCTCGCGGGGTTTCTTTGGGCCCGAAGTATATATCTTTATTATTTTATTTTTTATGCATATTATTTTTTGAAAAGCAATAAAAATTTCTATAAATATAATCTCTCACTTCGAACACTCGAGGACATGTATATAATGTTTTTAAAGCAAAGGAATAGTTCTGTAAAATGTAATCTGTTACTTCGAAGACTCGAGGACATCTATATAATTATTTTAAAGCAAATAAATATTTCTAAAAATGCAATCTCTCACTTCGTAGACTCGAGGACCGGCACATAGTTTTATTAAAAGCAAATAAATATTTCTAAAAACAATCACTCACTCCGAAAATTCGAGCTTATGTGTATAATTTTTTTAAAGCATATAAATATCTGTAAAAATGCAATTTTTTCACTTCGAAGACTTAAGGACATACATTGAATTTCTTGAAAAAGCAATAAGAACTATTTTAATAATGTAATCCCTCACTTCGAAAACTCGAGGACACGTATATAATGT
>NW_012070272.1:0-415 GCF_000956235.1 Wasmannia auropunctata | reverse complement strand
TCCCCTGTGTGCCTTGTCGACTCAGTGCATACTATTATACGAAGTTATACGTCACTATATTCGATCGATAACATTAGAACTCATGAAAATTTTTTTGTAGTAAAATAAATTGATTCTTTGGCATATAGATTTAGTTATAGATTTTTAATATGTTGGGCAAGGATAAAATGTGTGGAGATGAAAGATGAGGAATACTGAATGAATAATCCTTTTTTACATGCAACACCAGTGTAATTCCTTTAAAATGTACGCCCTTTATAATACACAGGTATCGACAATTCTTTCTATTATTTCCCGTTTCACTGTACATCATCTCCTACGAAAGAAAACCTTTCCCGCCTGTCTCCTTTCGTCAGCTTTATTAACTTAAAGAGTTTAATCAACTTATTAAAGCACAATTCGCCCTAAGATAGGA
>NW_012070271.1:0-567 GCF_000956235.1 Wasmannia auropunctata | reverse complement strand
TAAATACTTACGTCTTGTTCTTGCGTCATTTTGATGAGCAGCAATTACTGACACTTAAATGATTTAAAAGTTGAAACATGTCAATGGCCTCGAAATGCTAAGAGTGCATATATATTTTTCTTAGAAAAAATAAATAAATAAAAAAATCAAATCAATAAACTATTGAAATTAAGAAAAGGTACATTAAATTAAAGTAACAATTTTATAAATAATAATGTGTTTATTTTTAGAAGGTTTAAATTCTATTATAATTTAACAAAAAGCAGTGAGATCCCATAAAAAATCTTTTTAAAAAAAGAACGAATATACGCCAAGTACCTAAAAAAATGTGTTGATCAAAAATAGTTGTAAAATCAATAAAATTAACCAAGTACTTTATTATTAAAAAAAGACCTCAAAAAAGCTTATTTATGAAAAATATTCAAAAATTGAAAAATGGAAAAGTGATAAACTAGATTATAATGAAGAAAAACTTAGGCGTGCCGGGTCGTTTTAAAATGCAATATTCCACATGTTTTATTAGTATATAAATTATTTGCAGATATATACAAACATGAAACTAATAGT
>NW_012070270.1:0-364 GCF_000956235.1 Wasmannia auropunctata | reverse complement strand
CATACATTATACGAAGTTATACGATTTCGCGGCGTTTCTACCATTCAAACGTCGAATCTCGACGTGTGAAGCGCGGAACCGCCGTATTCGAGCGCCCGCCACGTTTCCACCGCTCAAACGTCGATTCTCGCCGTTTGAAGCTCGGAAACGTCGTATTCTTACGTTTGCGGCGTTTCTACCATTCAAACGTCGAATCTCGACGTGTGAAGCGCGGAACCGCCATTCGAGCGCCCGCGACGTTCCCACCACTCAAACGTCGATTCTCGCCGTTTAAAGCTCGGAAACGTCGTATCCTTGCGTTCGCGGCGTTTCTACCATTCAAACGTCGAATCTCGACGTGTGAAGCGCGGAACCGCCGTATTCA
>NW_012070269.1:0-382 GCF_000956235.1 Wasmannia auropunctata | reverse complement strand
TATCCCCTGTGTGCCTTGTCGACTCAGTTGTATGCTATACGAAGTTATTACGTACGCGTCGAATCTTTCGCGACTTTGCATCAAAGTCGGTCGCGACCATGCAAAGAACATTATCGCGCACCGTTCCATTGGTATTGTTCCGCTTTACTTTTTCCAAGCGACGTTCCAAACTTGTTGATCGGCATTTCGACGTTGACTAAATGATTCGTATCGTGCGCAATTTAATTTATTATAAAGCCAGCTTCGCGTAGTTCCTCGATTATCGATAGAATCTCGTTATTATGAGCGTTGTTGCCGGCTCGACAAGAAACGTCAAGCAATCGAAGGCGATCCACCAGCTCGTTGGGATCGTCCCAATGAACGTAATTGATCTTGTTGTCAA
>NW_012070268.1:0-558 GCF_000956235.1 Wasmannia auropunctata | reverse complement strand
TTCCAAGAACGTGACAGCGGGTGGGCATTATCGCGTATATTGAACTTGTTAGTTAATATAAATAAGTTTAATTCTATGCACGCGGGATGTCATATCCAGTTACCGCGAGAAATTATAACGAAGAAAGCGGTCGTGAACGTGCAATCTATGGCCAATGCATGTTTCGCATGGTCGGTGGTAGCTGCTCTATATCCAACTAAAAGTCACGCGGAACGGAAATCGTCGTATCCGCATTATAAATCTGTGTTAAATCGCAAAGACATTCAATTTTCAATGACGTTAAGTTAAATATAAAAGTTTAAGAATCTCAACGCAATCTTCATCAACGTATATACTATCGAGAACGTGGAACAAGTATCGATCCTACCGATTCGCCTCGCTGACACGAAGAAGGAGAAGCATGTTAATTTACTGTACGTGGAGAAAGATGGTGTGGGACATTTCACATGGATCAAGAATTTGTCCCGCCTCGTTAGCTCGCAACTAAGCAAAAACGCGCATAAGAAATACATTTGCGATAGGTATGTATAATAAAAACTTTAAAAAAATCTTTTGAAA
>NW_012070267.1:0-408 GCF_000956235.1 Wasmannia auropunctata | reverse complement strand
TGTGTGTGTGTGTGTGTGTGTGTGTGTGTGTGTGTGTGTGTGTGTGTGTGTAGTGTGTGTGTGTGTGTGTGGCGTGTGCGTGTGTGCGCGCGCGTGCGCGTGTGTGTGTGTGGGGTGATACCCGATTGACCACGTCCCGATTGACCACCAGCCACTCACAGCGCTTGAACAGTGGAAAATCTCTAGGCACCGGCCGCTGTGAGTGGCTGTGGTCAATCGGGACGTGGTCAAACGGGACGCTCCCATCTATGGTACTAGCATGAACTCGCTTAAACTGCGCAGGCGCGTGCTCCAATCCTACCCCGCATACCCCCCCCCCCCCAGCTTGACTTCACGCGTCCGTTTCATACTCACACTTGTATCTTACTCGTTTAGCACAATCAAGTGTGCTGCCAAATGCTCACTTGG
>NW_012070266.1:0-627 GCF_000956235.1 Wasmannia auropunctata | reverse complement strand
GTGCCTTGTCGACTCAGTCGAACGGACGACGGGGGTGCACGGGGGCACTCGCGTGGCCGAAAAGACGTGCGGGCACGCGAATCGACGTAATATTAAGGGCGCTAGCGGGGAAGCGTCGATCGGCCAGGTTTACCTCCGGACCCGACCCGAAAATTTTCTAAGTCTCGCGCGGCGTGTTGTTTTCGCGCGGCGTGTTGCTTTTCGCCGCGTTTTACCTCCGGCGCAAAAAATTCTCCGCTATCGAGGCGAACGGACGACGGGGGTGGCACGGGTGGCACTCGGGTGGCCAATAAGACGTGCGGGCACGCGAATCGACGTAATATTAAGGGCGCTAGCGGGGAAGCGTCGATCGGCCAGGTTTACCTCCGGACCCGACCCGAAAATTTTCTAAGTCCCGCGACGGACGTGTTGCTTTCGCGCGGCGTGTTGCTTTCGACCGCGTTTACCTCCGGCGGTCGAAAAGTTCTCCGCTATCGAGGCGTACGGACGACGGGGGTGCACGGGGGCACTCGCGTGGCCGAATAGACGTGCGGGCACGCGAATCGACGTAATATTAAGGGCGCTAGCGGGGAAGCGTCGATCGGCCAGGTTTACCTCCGGACCCGACCCGAAAATTTTCTAAGTCCA
>NW_012070265.1:0-316 GCF_000956235.1 Wasmannia auropunctata | reverse complement strand
TAACCGTCATCATCACTAGCTCAATCGTTTAATTATTGTAATATTAAGATATGAAGATGACTCGTTTCTCTATTATTTAGTGCATGTTCTTAACTGTGAAAAAGTTGTTATTTATTATCGAATATATATGTACTACAAATGATAAAATGATAAAACTAAATGATACAATAAAGACTTATTTAACATCAATTAGACCAAATTGAACAACTTTCCTATAAGATACATAAAGGATGTAGAAATGAGTAAAGCACATTATACATTCTACTACTTTAAGAATTTTACTAAAATTAATCTTTTAGCAGAGGAGCGAATCGAC
>NW_012070264.1:0-452 GCF_000956235.1 Wasmannia auropunctata | reverse complement strand
TTTAAAAAAATAATTGTAATGGGCCAGGAGCCAAACAAGATCTTCGTGCTAATCCGCGCGCGCGTTATATTCATATAAAAAATTACATTAATGCTACCAGACGATCGTTTTGGCTTTACATCAAGCCCTCTTCAGTGCTCTTTTATAAAATATTACATACGCTTAATTACATACGCTTCACCTTCATGTGTTACATACATAATTATCAGATGCTGTGTCTAATTATTACAGCGATTATATTGAATGAGTGTCACAAAGATTGAAAAAAGAAAGTATGCATTACAGAACGGTTATGAATAGAATTATACCTACAATTGCATTTATTGTGAAAACTAAGGATTACATCGTAGGTTTTAATGTGCATCCTTGAGACTTCTATGTGAGAAATTTCTTTTTTCGCCCGACTGCTGCCAACCGAAGATTGTTAGAAATTTGCTTTTCACAAAATTATA
>NW_012070263.1:0-403 GCF_000956235.1 Wasmannia auropunctata | reverse complement strand
TATCCCCTGTGTGCCTTGTCGACTCAGTTGTATGCTATACGAAGTTATTACGTATTTCTTATGAATATTCCTGGGGCCAATTCTTCGGAAATTATTACTCCGATTCGGTTTGCTTCTGTATATGCCTGCGTTATTGTTTCACTACGCGGCTTTAATTGTATTTTTGCAAATGGACGCATCTGCAATGTTGTCTTGCCTATGCTCAGCTGTTTCTTTCCGAGATCGCATTTCGCGTTTTGCTTCTGCAAGAAATCAATGCCCAAGATTCCTTCATAATCGATAGGAAAATCGTTCCGTACTAAGAAGACAGTATGGCGAATCGTTCGATCTCCAATCGGTATAGTCGCTCGAATTTTACCAATAGTTTGAATTTTGTGACCGGTTACTCCCGTTAGAGATCATA
>NW_012070262.1:0-484 GCF_000956235.1 Wasmannia auropunctata | reverse complement strand
CGTGTGCTCTTCCGATCTATATTTTTATTTTAAATATAATTTTTTAAATATAATATCTATAAAATGTTTTAATATCTAAAATAATTTTAAAAAATTTAACTCTTTGTACCTTTTTTATATAAAAAAATACATATATTGCATAGAATAGATTACCATAAAATAATGGGGAATTTTATTTTTCATTCTAAATGTATTTATAATTTTCTATATAACAGTTTATGATAACAAATTATAATTGTTACGAATAAGGGATAGTTATTCCATATGATAGCATTTGCATTTGCATCAATTTTGATATTTTCATGTTATCAAGGTGAGCTATCACGCCATATATTTCGACGTTTTCTATAATGTATAAACACATTTATTATAAATATTTATTTTAAATATTTATTTTTAATATTAGCAATAATATACTTATCAGAAATATTTAAAACTAGTTGATCTTACTATATTAATACTTATATAATTCCTATATAACAAA
>NW_012070261.1:0-420 GCF_000956235.1 Wasmannia auropunctata | reverse complement strand
TAGATGGAGTTTACCACCCACTTAGAGCTGCACTCTCAAGCAACCCGACTCTAAGGAGAGATCCTCCCGAGACGCGCACCGGTCGCTACGGGCCTGGCACCCTCTGCGGGTAAGTGGCCCCATTCAAGATGGACTTGGACGCGACGCGGCACCTCGGGATAAACGGACCCTCCCAAACACCACATTTCCCTGCGGCGGAACCGCGGGATTCGGCGCTGGGCTCTTTCCTGTTCGCTCGCCGCTACTAAGGAAATCCTAGTTAGTTTCTTTTCCTCCGCTTAATAATATGCTTAAATTACTAGCGGGTGGATCTCGCCTGCTCTGAGGTCGTCAAAGTTTTAGTTATGCGAAACGACTCTCCCTCGTCTCTCTTCGCGCGCGCGCGCGCGCGCGCGCGTCAGCGTACGACGCGACGCGAGA
>NW_012070260.1:0-388 GCF_000956235.1 Wasmannia auropunctata | reverse complement strand
TCACGCACACGCTCACGCACACACACACACACGCACGCACGCACGCACGCATGCACGCACGCACGCACGCACGCACGCACGCACGCACGCACGCACACGCACACGCACACGCACACGCACACGCACACGCACACGCACACGCACACACACACACACACAAACACAAATTACCTTGTAAAGATTCGATGACTCGTGATGTAGCTTCGTGAGAAAGACGGAATTTCCATTTCAATGGACCACGTACAGCTCCAAATAAACGTTTATTTTAATAAATTTTCGTTAGTTTTAATGTAGACGTTATCACTGATTGACACAGATCAGATTATTATTTAGTTAATTCTTTTTTTACACAACGTGTCACTTCAACATTTCACATTCGATTCACATC
>NW_012070259.1:0-429 GCF_000956235.1 Wasmannia auropunctata | reverse complement strand
TCTCGCGTGCGGTCGATCTCGACACTCGTCGTCCACGGTCCCAGACGCAACGTTGCAACGAACGTTGTGGCGTGGTCGATCGAGTGAGAGAGAGCGGCGCGCGGATCGTCACCTGCCGTTCGACACGATTCCTCTCTCCAAATATATGCGGCTCTTATCCTCCTGTCTCTCGCGTGCAACGTCTCGTACGTGCGTTGCGCGAAGCGGCGCGCGTGTCGCGGCTCACGGAGTGCGTGACTCGCGCGAGCGGAACGCGGCGCCGAACGAGATTACCTCGTCCTTGCTTCGGCATCGTGACACGGCACAAGCGCGCGCGAGAACATAGAGATAGGCGCGCTCTCGGCTAGCTCGGATTGCGTGCGCGTCGTTGACACGCGCGCTCTCCAATATCGTCCGTCAATTCCACTGATCTCTCTCTCTTCTCTTCTA
>NW_012070258.1:0-351 GCF_000956235.1 Wasmannia auropunctata | reverse complement strand
TATCCCCTGTGTGCCTTGTCGACTCAGTATTATACGAAGTTATACGATTGTCACTTCAATATTTCACACTCAATTCACATACAAATTATTCACTTGAAGAAATTACGAGAAATCTTCTAATGTATTTATTTAATATCCGTACTATTATGTACTTTACAATCACTGACGATTAATTATCCGTCCACTGAAAAATCACACGAAGAAAGAAACACATGGCGATTTATTAACACGCGACCCGTTTACTCGACGATAGCAAGCAGTCGACTGACTTTAATACCAAATGTATTAAGTAGTTAATAATTATCAATCCGTGTCGATTAATTATTCGTCGATTGAAAACTCAGTCGAGGA
>NW_012070257.1:0-326 GCF_000956235.1 Wasmannia auropunctata | reverse complement strand
TGTGTATAAGAGACAGAATCAAAATATTATTTCAAGTATATTTATTGTAATTGAATTAAAAACTAAAAAAATATTCCTCGAAAAAAAATATATCAAATTAAACAAATAAAATCCATGTTGTATTATTTTCAATGTATACGTAAAAAGTAAAAACAAGAAATGCAATAGATAGCGTAATGAGGATCGCAGAAATTAAAAAGGGATTTCGATAACAAGTAGCAAATTAACGTGACAGAAAAATCAAAGATAGGAAGAAATCTCCAGCAGCAGCATACTTGGCGCGCCCGTTTTTATATATAAACTCAAGGAAATATAATACATGCAAT
>NW_012070256.1:0-342 GCF_000956235.1 Wasmannia auropunctata | reverse complement strand
TAGAATATGATATTAATTTAAAAAAAAAGGAATGATATAAGTAAACTATATATCAAATAAAGAAACAAATAAAGAATGAAACAAATAAAATAAAATGCAATGAAACAAAAATAAAATGTAACAAATAAATAAGAAATAAATGTTAAAATATAATAAAGTAGAAAAGACAAAATAAAATAAATATTTTGTATTTGTGTAAATATATAAATTTTTTGAAGATAGAATCCGATCTGGCTCACGCTGATCTAAACTTATAATTATGTAAGATATTGAAAGTCGAACAGACTCAAATTCTATGCTTCTACACTTAAATTTTATCTTAATTCAACATCGAGGTCGCAA
>NW_012070255.1:0-444 GCF_000956235.1 Wasmannia auropunctata | reverse complement strand
TAACATTACTGTTATAAAAAGTTCGTAAGTAGAATTTATATTGCAAACTTAGTATATTTAAATATTTTCAATTACTTTTATCAACTATTCTATGATACGTATGATACTTATATCAACGAATCAAGCATATGACACGTGCTGCTCTAGCAATAAAAAAATATATGTATAACATATAAGTATTTATATTATAATTTTATAATATGTATATAAAAAAACGGGCGCGCCAAGTATGCTGCTGGAGATTTTTTCCAATCTTTGATTTTTCTGTCACGTAATTTGTTACTTGTTATCGAAATCCCTTTTTAATTTTTGCGGTCCTCATTATGCTATCTCATGCATTTCTTGTTTTTATTTATTACGTATACATTAGAAAATAATACAACTTGGTATTTTATTTGTTTAATTTGATACTATTTTTTTTTCGAGGTATATTATTTTTTTTAA
>NW_012070254.1:0-914 GCF_000956235.1 Wasmannia auropunctata | reverse complement strand
TATCCCCTGTGTGCCTTGTCGACTCAGTTCGACGCTTCGCTTCCCCGCTAGCGCCCTTAATATTACGTCGATTCGCGTGCCCGCACGTCTATCCCCTGTGTGCCTTGTCGACTCAGTCCCCGTCGTCCGTTCGCCTCGATAGCGGAGAATTTTTGGCGCCGGAGGTAAACGCGGCGAAAGAAACACGCCGCGCGAAAGCAACACGCCGCGCGTGACTTAGAAAATTTTTGGCTCTGTGGGGTCCGGAGGTAAACCTGGCCGATCGACGCTTCCCCGATAGCGTCCTTAATATTACGTCGATTCGCTTGCCCGCACGTCCTATTTGGCCACCCGAGTGCCCCGTGCACCCCCGTCGTCCGTACGCCTCGATAGCGGAGAATTTTTGGCGCCGGAGGTAAACGCGGCGAAAGACAACACGCCGCGCGAAAGCAACACGCCGCGCGGGACTTAGAAAATTTTCGGGTCGGTTCCGGAGTTAAACCTGGCCGATCGACGCTTCCCCGCTAGCGCCTTTAATATTACGTCGATTCGCGTGCCCGCACGTCTGTTCGGCCACTCAAGTGCCCCCGTGCACCCCGTCGACCGTTCGCCTCGATAGCGGAGAATTTTCGGCGCCGGAGGTAAACGCGGCGAAAGCAACACGCCGCGCGAAAGCAACACGCCGCGCGAGACTTAGAAAATTTTCGGGTCGGGTCCGGAGGTAAACCTGGCCGATCGACGCTTCGCATCCCCGCTGGCGCCCTTAATATTACGACGATTCGCGTGCCGCACGTCTATTCGGCCACCCGAGTGCCCCCGTGCAACCCCGTCGTCCGTTCGCCTCGATAGCGGAGAATTTTTCGGCGCCGGAGGTAAACGCGGCGAAAAGCAACACTCCGCGCAAAAGCAAAACGCCGCGCGGGACTTAGAAAATA
>NW_012070253.1:0-382 GCF_000956235.1 Wasmannia auropunctata | reverse complement strand
TCTAATTTAAAAATAGTTAGAAACGAGAACTCTTTTGCAAATGCATAAAAATTATCAGAACTATGCGAGAACTGTCGAAAACTGTCAGCAAAACGACCGGAACTGCCAGCACCCCGTACTTATTAAAAATGGGGTGCCAGCGGTCAGATTGAAAAATGGTTTAAAAATAGTTAGAGACGAGAACTCTTTTGCAAATGCATAAATATTATCAGAACTATGCGAGAACTGTCGAGAACTGTCAGCAAAACGACCGGAACTGCCAGCACCCCATACTTATTGAAGATGAGGTGCCAGCGGTCGGAATAAAAAATTGATTAAAAATTATTAGAGACGAGAACTCTTTTGCAAATGCATAAAAATTATCAGAACTATGCGAGAACTA
>NW_012070252.1:0-346 GCF_000956235.1 Wasmannia auropunctata | reverse complement strand
TGATTGTGCCTATCCATAGACCGCACGCACACGCAGAAAAAAATTAATTCAGACACACGCAGACTAACGCAGCTCGACTGGCCGCCTCCTTCACTCGCCTCCATATGTCAATAAAAATCGAAAATTATGTTTTTTAAAAGACTCTATTTTCCAAACTAAATGATAAAAAATTATGAATTTTTTTCACAATATCCATTTCATATCCCTTCATTACATACTCGTTTTTTATTAAAATCTCAATGCTATTTTAGGCCCTACAAAAATAAACGCGACAGTTTTATCAACTTTGTATAGGCGATACGTATAAAAAATGCAATTTTTAATTGCTTATATCTCAGTATTGAGA
>NW_012070251.1:0-378 GCF_000956235.1 Wasmannia auropunctata | reverse complement strand
TGTGCGGGGGAGGGAGGATCCTCTATGATTTGGACTTCGTCATCATCAGAGGAAAGAGTGGAGGACGGCAAGGTTTCAGATTCTTCTTCGTTTCTGAAACGAGCGTGGGACGACGGGGGAGAGAGGGGATTGCCGTCAGAATCATAGAGGGAGATTGCTGGAGATCCGGGAATTAATAAATTTTCATAAGAAGAAGGTGGGTTTAGCCAATCTCCTATGTCGGGGAAGTTATAAGGGGGAGAAGATCCGGGAGAAGGAGAGCGAATTGGAGGTGAAGGGTTGGAATGCGGAGGAGTATCGGGAAAGATTCTCTGGGTTGCAGCGGAGGAGGAAGGAGAGGGTGGTGGAAAAGCTTGAGGCGAAGGTGACTTTTCTGGG
>NW_012070250.1:0-349 GCF_000956235.1 Wasmannia auropunctata | reverse complement strand
ACAGAAAAATCAAAGATGGGGAGAAATCTCCAGCAGCAGCACACTTGGCGCGCCCGTTTTTTATACATATTATAATATTATAAATACATTTATGTTATGTATATATATATATATTTTTAAAATTAAAATAAAATTTAAAGTCAAGGCTCCAATTATTTCAATATTAATAAAAGAAGTGAAAAAGGGGCCAACGAGCCAAAGCTTGGGTGTTGTATCGCTCCAAAATATATATTTATTAATTTCACAATTTCATGACGATTTGAAGAACAGACGTTTCGACCCCGAACGAGTCATTATCAATGTTCTATAAATTAATTAATATCTAACATAAATTAAAACCATTACAATA
>NW_012070249.1:0-913 GCF_000956235.1 Wasmannia auropunctata | reverse complement strand
TGCCTTGCCAGCCCGCTCAGAGATGTGTATAAGAGACAGGCTTAGTGCGAGGCCTCGAGCAATCGGAGGCGATCTACAAGCTCGTTGGGATCGTCCCAATGAATGTACTCTATCTTGCTATCATTTACTGTCATGGTGCGCGGTATACCTTTTCCAATTTTTTAACCACTTTTCACATCTTCTGGCAACAGGGACGCGATTATATTCTTATACTTGTGACCCTTGTTATCCATTATCTGACCGTGCGCGCTGCGATCGCGTCTGTACGCGTTTGTAGCTAATAGAATACTCTGATATTTCTGTAGGTCATCGTCATTGTAGACTGCTTTATTTGGATAACACATGAAAATCAATTCGTAAAGTCCTTGTGTTCCGGCATAACTTTTCCCATCAATGATTATATTATCGTTTTTATCCAAGGTAATACGTTTGTTGCCGAGCTTCGTTCCCTCCTTGCTAAAATAAACTCCGTAAACGTCGTCTATGTTGACCACTTTTTTACCGCTTAGGACCGCCCCCAGATATTTTTGCCCCAGAGGACCATAGTGCACTTGTAGCTTTTCTTGTTTCTCAGATGTTTGCAATTGGTTTCGAACGGATGTTACGAGCGGCTCATTGGCGATTTCGAAAATTTCTTCAACGGAGGGAGCGTACGATTCATCGTGTGATGGTAATATTTCAGACATTTCATTCAAAGTAGACGGCACAGTTTTCGAACGTTTCGGCATTGATTTAACTGGAGTGGAAGCCAGTATAGAATTGTCTAACGAGACGCTTGATTTTTTTCGTTTGAGTGTTGGTTTCATATATCCTTCGTCTACTCCCGAAAAGAACGATTCGTTCTCGACCAATTCATCGTCGGCGATATTTCAGCAATTCGTTTTAGAGGCTCGATGATGGGCTTAAAGTGTCA
>NW_012070248.1:0-330 GCF_000956235.1 Wasmannia auropunctata | reverse complement strand
GGTCAGTGTGCGCGTCGTGAAGATTTTGCGAATATTCCAAATCTACCTCTAGTATGTAGCCTATCGGGAAATCTAATGAAACATCCATAACATTAAAATTTGTTACGTCGTTGACCCATTGAAAATCTCTGTACGGTAATGGTTGACACATTGCCCAGCCGTATAAAATGTTTACATCGAAATACATTAAATACGACGACGGTTTCGATGGATCGTGTGACTGCATGTACTTATTGTTGGCTCGCGTGTATCTCTTGGAACATTGACTCAGACCGCCGCGTATACCGCGTTCGACGAACATGACCATATCTATGTCCAGTAAGCAATTCA
>NW_012070247.1:0-453 GCF_000956235.1 Wasmannia auropunctata | reverse complement strand
TTGACACAAATTTCGCAAATAGTATTTTCTCTTGATGACACTGGTAATCCAATTGTCATGTTTATTCTGCTGCAAGAAAAGGAGAAAAATAAATCCAATATATAATACTAAGATTGGTATTTACAGTCGAATCTAATATTAAAAATCGTCCTAAATGAATTTGTGATGATACTATAGTATTTACATTGTTGAGTATAAAATTATGACAGATGTTATAATGCAACTGATGCTCTATGCAAAAATATAATTATACAATTTTAATATCATTATATAAACTACTATATTAATCTGCATACCTATTTATAGAGAAAATTTTTTCTTACATTTCTAGATTTTTTGGAAAACGAAAAAACTTTACTCCTGCATTTCGTCCAGATATGTTTTTACACATCACACACGAAAATCCATTTTTACTCATTATTCTGGCTTAATAGATATTAGAAAAAAACGCAA
>NW_012070246.1:0-623 GCF_000956235.1 Wasmannia auropunctata | reverse complement strand
CAAATCGTAGAATTTATTATGTAAAAAATATCTCATCTCTTATAATATCCAATGAGTTACTCAGCTTTCCTTAGATGAATTTTCGTATGTATAAAAAAAATCTTAGTCTGCTGTAGTAGAGAAAACGTGGCACACAGTAATTCCGCTATTAATTCCGTATTTTCTTCCGATATCACGAAGAAAAGTATAATTATCAAATCGTAGAATTTATTATGTAAAAAATATCTCATCTCTTATAATATCCAATGAGTTACTCAGCTTTCCTTAGATGAATTTTCGTATGTATAAAAAAAATCTTAGTCTGCTGTAGTAGAGAAAACGTGGCACACAGTAATTCCGCTATTAATTCCGTACTTTCTTCCGATATCACGAAGAAAAGTATAATTATACAAATCGTAGAATTATATGTAAAAAATNTACTCATACGTCCTTATAATAGGTCCAAGTGAGTTACTCAGCTTTCCTTAGATGAATTTTCGTATGTATAAAAAAAATCTTAGTCTGCTGTAGTAGAGAAAACGCGGCACGTTGTAATTCCGCTATTAATTCCGTACTTTCTGCCGATATCACGAAGAAAAATATAATTATCAAATCGTACAATTTATAGATCGGAAGAGCACACG
>NW_012070245.1:0-358 GCF_000956235.1 Wasmannia auropunctata | reverse complement strand
TGTCGGCATTAGCATCATCCAAGGTGTCCAAACACTAGCTAAAACCTTTTGAATGTTGTTCAGAATCATGACATTAATAAAGGCCAACGACCTTGGCCATCTTTAGCTAGTGTTTGGACACCTTGGATAATGCTAATGCCGACAGTACTTCAACTTTCAAGCTTTATAACTCAAGATTTATTTCATAAAAAAATATTTCATTTATGTGTTTTAGAAAGTTCTAGAGGCGTACTATAAGAACATGTAATGAAAAATTGGGGGTTCCATTTAAAAAATTCAAAGTGACCTTGTTCTGACCTTGACGACGCCTCTCAGGGTCAAACCAATGTTATCATCTTATAAGATCGGAAGAGCACAC
>NW_012070244.1:0-309 GCF_000956235.1 Wasmannia auropunctata | reverse complement strand
TATCCCCTGTGTGCCTTGTCGACTCAGTTAAGATACGTCTCAGGCGTACGATCGATCAAAATTCCCGCGAAGGTCGAATGCGTTTTCGTAACATCTGCATGCGACAAGATTCAGCATGATGGCGAGATCTATTTACGCGAATTATTAATAATCATGCCAGTAAAATAATTAGACTGTCAAAACTCTGTGATATTTCAAACTCGATTTCGCAAAACTTTTCATTTCTGTCTTTAAATAATCGCGGTGACTGATATACGAAGAGCTAGAAACTACGCGAAAAGTATTCGTCGTTCAAAGAGCACGTTTCGA
>NW_012070242.1:0-321 GCF_000956235.1 Wasmannia auropunctata | reverse complement strand
GTGTGCTCTTCCGATCTCTTATTTTTTTCGGTTCTGTAATCTTGAAGTCTTCACCTAGCTTCTCACGTACTGTATCTTTCAGTTTTTCCATTTCTCTCTCGCTCTCACATCCCAGAATAACCGAGCCTTTACTTCCTTTCCTCAACTTTGTAATTCCTACCTCCAAATTCTTTATATCTACTTTTTCTTTTACCAATTTCTTAGTAGCTTCACTCTCCTGCTCTTTTATCGGTTGGACAATTAAAATACTTTCTTTCTTCTTATTTTTTACTGCGTCACTATAACTTCCTGGTCCCTTTCCTGCAATTCCAGTGGTTTTCT
>NW_012070241.1:0-406 GCF_000956235.1 Wasmannia auropunctata | reverse complement strand
TATTATTTAGTATATAAGTTTAATTGTATTGTATATTATCGTTAAACCAACATTTGTTTTTTATGTAACATTCTGATTATATTTGGTTACTTTTTAATTCTTTTTATCATTGTTTTCTTTTTTCTCTCTAGCAGCGCCAAGTGTTTTAACACATAAAAAATTATTTTATTAAAATTAAATTTTTTAATTTTGTACTGTTACTTCTTTAATTCTTTGTGATAATACTTTGATTGAGTAAGGTAACGCAATTTTGTTATGTAATAATATTTTGAAGAATAAAACAATTACTACCACTTGAATAGCAATCAAAAGAGTCCTGAATGGTTCAAAAATACGTTTCACTTGGGTTTTATTGTTTTATTAGAGATACTATCCCACTTGAATGTTATTTTTAAAAATAGTATAA
>NW_012070240.1:0-312 GCF_000956235.1 Wasmannia auropunctata | reverse complement strand
TACATAAATTGTGGCTATTGCCATCGCAAATAACAGGAAATAATATAATAGTGGATGGTTTATCCATCAACGCAATAAACAAAGCAGTATTAATAACTGAACACGTAATATAATATAATATGCCCTCTCGGGTCTTTCGTCTTTCGCAGAACCACAAATCTCGTTTGTGAACCAAATCAAAATCAAATAAACTTAGGAAAATTAGAACTTAACAATTTAACTTATCACTGTGGAACGCTTTAACATAAATAAACAAATATCGCTTGAATAAAACACAAAATAATAATATGGTCCACCTTTTAGTGGCCATGT
>NW_012070238.1:0-523 GCF_000956235.1 Wasmannia auropunctata | reverse complement strand
TCCGGAGGTAGACCTGGCCGATCGACGCTTTCGCTTCCCCGCTGGCGCCCTTAATATTACGTCGATTCGCGTGCCAGCACGTAATTCGGCCACCCGAGTGCCCCCGTGCACCCCCGTCGCCGTTCGCCTCGATAGCGGAGAATTCTCGGCGCAGGAGGTAAACGCGGCGAAAGCAACACACCGCGCGGGACTTAGAAAATTTTCGGGTCGGGTCCCGAGGTAAACCTGGCCGATCGACGCTTCGCTTCCCCGCTGGCGCCCTTAATATTACGTCGATTCGCGTGCCCGCACCGTCTATTCAGCCACCCGAGTGCCCCGTGCACCCCGTCGTCCGTTCGCCTCGATAGCGGTAAAATTTTCGGCGCCGGAGGTAAACGTCGGCGAAAGCAACGACTCCGCGCAAAAGCAACACGCCGCGCGGGACTTAGAAAATTTTCGGGTCGGGTCCGGAGGTAAACCTGGCCGATCGACGCTTCCCTGCTAGCGCCTTTAATATTACGTCGATTCGCGTGCCCGCACGTCA
>NW_012070237.1:0-517 GCF_000956235.1 Wasmannia auropunctata | reverse complement strand
ACAATAATTTGAAAAATTCTGAATATTTTTCAGATTTTTTCAGATTAACATACACAGTAAAAAATGATAAAATGAAACAACTCGAAATGAGGTAAACCAACTCAATCTCAGAGTCAAATATGGCGAACTGTCTGCTTAGTTTAAGAAAAAATTTGCTTAATTTTGCTGAAGCAAGATGTTAAAAAATCGAATGTTAAAATTTTTCTTGAAAGCGGACAGTTAGTTCACCATATTTGTTTCTAAGATTGAGTTGATTTATCTTATTTCGAGTTGTTAAACCTTATAATTTTTTACCGTGTATGTTAATCTGAAAAAATCTGAAAAATATTCAAAATTTTTCAAATTATTGTCTTAACAAAAAAATTTTCAAGTTCATATGAAAAAATCTTAGAAATTTTTTATTACATTATCATACGCTAACAACGCTAAAATATTTAAGAAAATAAAAGAAAGGTCTGCTAACATATGAATATACGTATTTTTTGGAATAAAATAATTATTAGATCGGAAGAGCACA
>NW_012070235.1:0-427 GCF_000956235.1 Wasmannia auropunctata | reverse complement strand
CGCACACGCACACACACAAACGTACATGTACGTCAGTGCGTTATCGCGTGTAGTGAGCAGCTGAGCGTCCGTAGTAATCGCCCGCGTCGGACAGTCACTTGCGCCGCTTCTGCCTATCTTGTGTGCGCGTCCCGTAATTTGCTAACTATTTTCCTTATAACTTAAGAGGATGCTAAAGTCTGTTTTATCGACAAAAATACCATTTTTGTTGGATACAAAACACTTCGTATTAATCGCATAGAATAAAATTTCCTTTTCCGATTAAAACACACATGCTAATGCATCTGGCTCTGGTGTATTTTGTACCAAAAGCAGGAAAAAATTAAGAAATTACAGATTTCGTTATCCATTTTAACCTCAACATGACGACAAATACTATCAATTTGCCAAACGTTTACTTCGTGAAAAGTTAGGCAGGTTATACGCT
>NW_012070234.1:0-325 GCF_000956235.1 Wasmannia auropunctata | reverse complement strand
TTTCTTCTTTCGAAGACTCGAGCACACGTATATAATATTTTTTAAAGCAAACAATATTTCAAAAAATGCAATCTCTCACTTCGAACACTCGAGGATATGCATATAATTATAAAGTATAAAAATGATTAAAAATATTATTTCTTACTTCGAAGACCCCGAGGACATGTATATAATTTTTATAAAGCATAGAAATGTTTCTAAAAAATGCAATTTCTCACTTCGAATAGTCGAGGATATGTATATAATGCTTCTAAAAGCAAAGAAATTTTTCTCTAAAAATGCAATCTTTCACTCCGAGGGATTGAGGATGTGCATATTATTTTTA
>NW_012070233.1:0-347 GCF_000956235.1 Wasmannia auropunctata | reverse complement strand
CGTGTGCTCTTCCGATCTCTCTAATTTCGCCGAATTGTATATATATAGGTTTATAAAAACTAAATACATGAGTTTCTGATAATTAAATGTAGTGCTGAGTCTATTTTTTATAATTCTCAACTCGTTAATTAAGCGTGTATGCCCTTGCTAAGAGAGGTATTGAGCGTTCTCTCTCGCACGCGTGCACTATGTATATATCTGTCTCCTTCGCACTCGCAGTAAGTATAGATTTGCAAAAATTTATAATAATTACACATTTGAAAAGTAGATAGGATTCTTCCGGTGTATATCCTTGCAAACCCTATCTAATGGTTATAAGCCTTTTGGTGTTAATTAACGAGTTATTA
>NW_012070232.1:0-377 GCF_000956235.1 Wasmannia auropunctata | reverse complement strand
TAATACTTTTTAAATTATAACCGATTTAAAGTTATCCTATTACGGGCGTCTGAAAATTCGCGCGCTCAGGCATGGTACATTGTGCGCGCGATTNCGGGGTGCCCTTGTCCATTGACTCACATTTAAATATTGACATAATTGATGCGCTTATCGCAAAAATATCTAATTATCGAAATTGAGTTTCTTATTTGAAAACATTAATGATTTTATAAGTTAATAACGTTTTAAGTTTAAAAATCGAATTTTGACAGTTAAGTTACTTTTGCTTTAGGCGTCTCAATTTTTCATACAATGACAAAGACATCGCTTTTAAGCTTTGTCTCGTTTATTTATGATTATTTTTAATATCAGTATATAATATTATAAAATATCAATGA
>NW_012070231.1:0-510 GCF_000956235.1 Wasmannia auropunctata | reverse complement strand
TACGCGAAGACCGTGGCGAGTGCATTGCTGCAGGTTGCGGTAATGGATGACGTAACGCTTCTTATCGCTGAGCGTCGCGAGGAGCTTATCGTGTCGCGTGCCAGGCGGCTTATCGCGCGTCGGGCAGAAAGGCAGATCAGTGTGCCGGTCGTGTAGATATTGAGGATACTCTAGATCGACCTCTAGAATATATCCCGTGGGCGAATCCGAAGCAATCGCGCTCCAGTCAAAGTTCTCGACGTCGTCGACCCATCGAAAGTCGGCGTAGGGCAACGGCTGATACATCGCCCAGCCGTACAAATTGTTCACGTCGTAGTACATTAAGTACGACAACGGTTTCGACGGGTCGTACAAAGACATTTATTGTTGGCTCGCGCGTATCTGTTGGAACATTGACTGAGGCCACCGCGTATATCGCGCTCGATAAACAAGACCATATCGATGTCGGTGAGCAGTTCGAAATTTACACGCGTGTGTTTCAGCATGGCATCCCACGTGAAACCCGGCAAC
>NW_012070230.1:0-1096 GCF_000956235.1 Wasmannia auropunctata | reverse complement strand
TATCCCCTGTGTGCCTTGTCGACTCAGTCCGAGTGCCCCCGTGCAACCCCGTCGTCCGTTCGCTTCGATAGCGGAAAATTTTCGGCGCCGGAGGTAAACGCGGCGAAAGTATCCCCTGTGTGCCTTGTCGACTCAGTCGCCGCGCGGGACTTAGAAAATTTTCGGGTCGGGTCCGGAGGTAAACCTGGCCGATCGACGCTTCCCCGCCAGCGCCCTTAATATTACGTCGATTCGCGTGCCCGCACGTCTATTCGGCCACCCGAATGCCCCCGTGCACCCCCGTCGTCCGTTCGCCTCGATAGCGGAGAATTTTCGGCGCCCGGAGGTAAACCGCGGCGAAAGCAACACGCCGCGCGGGACTTAAAAAATTTTTGGCGTCTGTCGGTACCGGAGGTAAACCTGGCCGATCGACGCTTCCCCGACTAAGCGCCCTTAATATTACGTCGATTCGCGTGCCCGCACGTCTATTTGGCCACCCGAGTGCCCCCGTGCACCCCCGTCGTCCGTTCGCCTCGATAGCGGAGAATTTTTGGCGCCGGAGGTAAAAGCGGCGAAAGAAACACGCCGCGCGAAAGCAACACGCCGCGCGTGACTTAGAAAATTTTTGGCTCTGTCGGGTCCGGAGGTAAACCCTGGCCGATCGACGCTTCCCCGATAGCGTCCTTAATATTACGTCGATTCGCGTGCCCGCACGTCTATTCGGCCACGAGAGTGCCCCGTGCACCCCGTCGACCGTTCGCCTCGATAGCGGAGAATTTCGGCGACGGACGGTAACGCGGCGAACGTCACACTCCGGGCGAAAGCAACACACCGCGCGGGACTTAGAAATTTCGGGTCGGGTCCGGAAGTAAACCTGGCCGATCGACGCTTCCCCGCTACGCGCCTTTAATATTACGTCGATTCGCGTGCCGCACGTCTATTCGGCCACGCGAGTGCCCCGTGCACCCCGTGTCCGTTCGCCTCGATAGCGGAGAATTTTCGGCGCCGGAGGTAAACGCGGCGAAAGCAACACGCCGCGCGGGACTAAAAAATTTTGGCTCTGTCGGGTCCGGAGGTAACCTGGCCGATCGACGCTTCCCGCTAGCGTCCTTAATAT
>NW_012070228.1:0-353 GCF_000956235.1 Wasmannia auropunctata | reverse complement strand
CTCGGAAACGTCGTATCCTTGCGTTCGCGGCGTTTCCACCATTCAAACGTCGAATCTCGACGTGCGAAGCGCGGAACCGCCGGATCCGAGCGCCCGCGACGTTCCCACCGCTAAACGTCGATTCTCGCCGTTTGAAGCTCGGAAACGTCGTATCCTTGCGTTCGCGGCGTTTCCACCATTCAAACGTCGAATCTCGACGTGCGAAGCGCGGAACCGCCGGATCCGAGCGCCCGCGACGTTCCCACCGCTCAAACGTCGATTCTCGCCGTTTGAAGCTCGGAAACGTCGTATCCTTGCGTTCGCGGCGTTTCCACCATTCCAAACGTTCGAATCTCGACACTGAGTCGACAAGG
>NW_012070227.1:0-394 GCF_000956235.1 Wasmannia auropunctata | reverse complement strand
CTCTAGAATGTAGCCTATCGGGAATCTAATGCAACATTCATAACATTAAAATTTGTTACGTCGTTGACCCATTGAAAATCTCTGTACGGTAATGGTTGACACATTGCCCAGCCGTATAAATTGTTTACATCGAAATACATTAAATATGACGACGGTTTCGATGGATCGTATGACTGCATGTACTTATTGTTGGCTCGCGCGTATCTCTTGGAACATTGACTCAGACCACCGCGTATACCACGTTCGACGAACATGACCATGTCAATGTCGGTAAGCAATTCTAAATTGATTCGCGTATGTTTTAACATCGCGTTCCACGTAAATTCGGGTAGGGTATAATAGTATGCGGGGTCAAATCCATAACTTCCAACGCAATTATCGCGAAAATTTTGAA
>NW_012070226.1:0-722 GCF_000956235.1 Wasmannia auropunctata | reverse complement strand
ACTTTTCGGCACACGGCCCGCACGAAATTCTCTGCCGTATAATAAGTAAAGCTTCTAGAAGGTTCTAGAAGGTATGATGTAAAATGAATTTCTGTCTCCTGTCGATCGTTAACTTTTCTAAAGGACCAAAAGAAAAGTCCATGCCGGTAGCTTAACAATAACCGGGTTTATGACTTTCCATGTGGTGTACATATGTTGTTTCTATTATGAAATCTTAACGGAATCCTTGTAGAAAGTTATATAGATCCGTTGAGACTTCTTTTTACGAACATGAGAAAAGAAATAGAATCGCTCACAACTAAACTATGTTACGCAAATATATTTACTAAGAAATTATACTATGGGGATGAATTTAGTATTATATGAAAGTTGATTATATGTATATATATCTTGAAATAATAAGGCAAATTTGTAGCGCTATATAGATGAATACAAAGAAACGCTTAAGCGTGAGTGGTTAAATGTGATTATATGATAGATTTTTATATCATTATTATATTAAGAGAAGGGTTTATTTACCCTGGGTATTTACCCTGAACAAAAGAATAAAATATTGGAGTTGTCTTACGATCGCGTATATAATGATCGTGAAAATTAAGATATTTGTTTTATTATAAAGTTGGATATCGATATAGATAAGGGTTTCTTTGCTTTTCCCCTTGAATAAAAATTATTTTAAAGCAAAAAACCAAAGACATTAAAGTAAATCATATTATATGACA
>NW_012070225.1:0-760 GCF_000956235.1 Wasmannia auropunctata | reverse complement strand
ACAGCATTCGAAAGCGTGAATCTTTATCTTTAATTTGCGCACCCGTTGAGCATTTTGCGATTTTTTTTCACCGAGTTATTCAATGTTGAAGCAAAGGATCATTTTTACTTCAATGTTGAATAACTCGGTAAAAAAAAATCGCATAATGCTCGCCGACTGCTCAAATTAAAGCTAAAGATTCGCGCTTTCGAAAATTGTAAGCCGCATTTATGTGCGAAATTTAATTCGGATCATGGAACCATTCAAAGTTTGGGGGAGATTTTGAGATTTGACGAATTTTTTTTGCGAACTTTGAAAAGTTCCAGAAAGTAAAATAAAAATCGCACGCAAATGAGGTTTACATCGTTAGAAAGCGTAAATCTTTAGCTTTAATTTGAGCATCCGGCCAGCATTGTGCGATTTTTTTTCACCGAGTTATTCAACATTGATGCAAAAATGGTCATTTTTGCTGCGGCGGGCGGGCGTATCTCGCCGCGCGTTCAGATTCGACGAGCTTTATATTAATATCTCGAAAACTATTATGAAGATCGCAAAATGGTAGAGGTCTTTTTTGTTCAGTTTGGTCCACACTACCTGCTCACAAGCGCTGTACCATTGAGTATGAGACACCCTGTATACAGGGTGGACCATTTTAATCCATCCAGTCGAATATCTCGAAAAATAAGCACACTAGGAAAAAATGTTTCAGACAAAAGTTGTAAGGTTTTGAGGGGGAAATAAGATGATAACATTGGTTTGACCCTGAGTGGCGTCGTCAAGG
>NW_012070224.1:0-337 GCF_000956235.1 Wasmannia auropunctata | reverse complement strand
ATACGTAGGATTCGAGCTTCGTTTACACAGATAACGAGATAAAAAATTCATAAGGATGAATTTTTATCCAATGCGACAACGTAATAGCCAGGATGAGGCAAAAATCTTGAATCCTGAAATATTTCTCAATTAAACGATAATTCTATAATAACAGTTAATCTAGCACTCAAGTTTTGGGAACATCAAATCAAACAATTATACATACGCATTATATGCAAATATGTATGTATGTACAGTTCGTGCCATTAATGCCTGGGGTCCGATTTTAGAGTCCACGTTTCGTTCTTAATTATTTTTACGTCCATGACTAAGCTGCGTCAGTAAAGTGTAAGTGTGA
>NW_012070223.1:0-369 GCF_000956235.1 Wasmannia auropunctata | reverse complement strand
TATCCCCTGTGTGCCTTGTCGACTCAGTTGAGTCCCGTATCGTTATTTTTCGTCACTACCTCCCCGTGCCGGGAGTGGGTAATTTGCGCGCCTGCTGCCTTCCTTGGATGTGGTAGCCGTTTCTCAGGCTCCCTCTCCGGAATCGAACCCTGATTCCCCGTTACCCGTTACAACCATGGTAGGCGCAGAACCTACCATCGACAGTTGATAAGGCAGACATTTGAAAGATGCGTCGCCGGTGCTAGGACCGTGCGATCAGCACAAAGTTATTCAGAGTCACCAAAATAAACGGTGGACGGACGGAGACCGCCCGCCACCGATTGGTTTTGATCTAATAAAAGCGTCCCTTCCATCACTGGTCGGGACTCT
>NW_012070222.1:0-414 GCF_000956235.1 Wasmannia auropunctata | reverse complement strand
TCTAGAAACATTTTTTATTTTTGACTCAAAGTCAAAAAGAGTTAAAAAAATATACTTATGGAATACGTTTTTTTAACTATCAAAAAATTCTTTTTTAATTATCAAGAATTCTTTTTTACTTCATTTTTGAACAGATTACGCAAAATTCGAAAAGAACTCAAGCAAGTGAATTTTTTTTGAAAATCAAAAGGATTAGTGGTGCTATTTGGGTAATAATGTGTCAACAAAATTTTAATAACTATTAAGTAATTTATTTTACAGATCCAAAATAAATTCAAAAATAAACATTAAATTAATATTAACTAAATATAAATATTAAAAAATATTTACTGAAATCATTTTCTCAAATGAAAATTTAATGAAGAATACGTATTGAATAAATATTAAATAAACATTGTACAAATGTTTACTCAA
>NW_012070220.1:0-309 GCF_000956235.1 Wasmannia auropunctata | reverse complement strand
TCTGAGAAGTTCCAAAAAATTTACACTATTAACATTTCCTTCAAAAAAATAAGGACCAATCAAGAAACCATTTATAATACCACACCAAACATTCACACTCCAGCGATGTTGATTATCTTCTTGTCTATGCCAATGTGGGTTAACATCCGACCAATAATGGCAATTATGTCTATTCAATTCACCATTATTTTTGAACGTCGATTCATCAGAGAACATAACATAATAGAAGAAATTCGGATCAGCTCGGATCATCTGTTGTGCCCATTGACAAAATTGTACACGCAACGGCATATCTGCTTGAGTAAGAGC
>NW_012070219.1:0-383 GCF_000956235.1 Wasmannia auropunctata | reverse complement strand
TCCCGCGAGAAGAAATTTTCCACGAAGACGTGTCATAGTTTGCGGATACGATGACCTGTGGCAGGCGGATGTGGTTGAGATGTGTCCTTATACGCGATTCAACAGAGGTTACCACTACATTCTCACCGTTATCGATGTGCTGAGTAAGCATGCATGGGCCGTACCTCTCAAGGCCAAGAGCGGAAGTGAGATGACTAAAGCGATCGCAGAGATAATTCGACACGATGGAAGATGCCCGAAAAATTTACAAACTGATAGGGGAAAGGAATTTTATAACGCCAACGTACAGAATCTCTTAAAGAAACATAACATCAATCATTATTCTACATATTCAGTAATGAAGGTATCAGTCGTCGAGCGGTTCAATCGTACGTTGAAAAACA
>NW_012070218.1:0-364 GCF_000956235.1 Wasmannia auropunctata | reverse complement strand
CTACTTAAGTCACATATGTATATCATTTGTAGTCAAATTTTAATATTGAATTTTAATATGGATTGTTCTTAAAAGTGATCCCAAGTTATAATCCCTCAAGTTACATTTATTTTCAAAGGAGGTATTAAAGTTTTAAATTGCGCTAATTACAAAGAGAATCTCGTTATCTTGAAAATGAATTGTTATACTATTTTTAAAAAATAACATTCAAGTGGGATAGTATCTCTTATAAAACAATAAAACCCAAGTGAAACGTATTTTTGAACCATTCAGGACTCTTTCGATTGCTATTCAAGTGGTAGTAATTGTTTTATTCTTCAAAATATTATTACATAACAAAATTGCGTTACCTTACTCAATCAAA
>NW_012070217.1:0-351 GCF_000956235.1 Wasmannia auropunctata | reverse complement strand
TTCTTTAAATACACTGGACAATCAGTAATGTCTTGTGCTAACAGTGAAATATTTACACAAGGTATACGTTCTAACATTGCAGTATTCAATACATTACATAAATTGCAAGTTGGTAGTAAACATACTGTATCACATGCCCATACAGAACAAAATATACAGGGTGTCCGGTAATAACCGGATAATATCTTGTGGGCTGGTAGAGCAGATTAAACTGGATCGAAAAGTCCTCTACCATTTTGCAAAATTCGCAATTGTTAACGAGATATTAATTTTTGAAGATCGGCGAATAAACGCATATCCGTCCGTCATACCGCTGAATGCAGGCGCGCGGCGAGATACAACTGTCCCACA
>NW_012070216.1:0-531 GCF_000956235.1 Wasmannia auropunctata | reverse complement strand
CTTTTACTTTTTTTAAAAAAGTCAATTTTGTAACGATATCACGCATTTTGTAGTGTATACAATAACATGATAGATAGTCGAAATAACGACAGTAAAATACAAATAAGTACAACAAAATGTAAAATACTGAATCAAGAGAAGCGATAGCGTTTCATACAAATGTATGCAAAAAAATTAAAACAAATTACTATTATACTGATCACAGACAAAATTGGATTTTTATTGCATTTAAACCGATTTAGTTTATATCCTCAAAATCGGTGAATTTTAAATTACACCGGATTACAATCAACTCAATTACTAAAAATTAGATATTATTAAAGCAGATTGAAATTACATACGCGCCATCGCTAAATTTTCGAATTAAAAAATTTGAATTAAAAATTCAGATTAATGTTGTCTTTCCTAGCGGAATCGGATTTAGACGGATTACAATACGATTTTATTGAATCAGTGTTTTTGTAACTGAAACAAACTTACAAGGAAAAGGGACCCAAGTGTCCGCCTCCGATTTCGATGAGCTTTTGATAT
>NW_012070215.1:0-331 GCF_000956235.1 Wasmannia auropunctata | reverse complement strand
CAAAGGTGGTATCCTGCCTTAACTGTACAAGCTATTTTAGGAACGTACACTGATATAAAAATGGAATATAAAATGTTTGAACTTGCGACAGGATTGTGTAATCAAGATTCTGTTGAACATTTATTTTCAAAATTCAGACAACGCGGTGGATTTAATCCTAATCCTACTTCAAAAATGCTGCGATATACTATAAGACATATATTATGTATAGGATATATCCATACAAGTGACAGAGCCAATGTGCAGTGTCCAGAAGCTGAGTGTCTTATTAATCCGCCCACAAAGTTAGTTAAATCAATAGAAAATTCTATGGGTGCGAGTCATATAGATA
>NW_012070214.1:0-338 GCF_000956235.1 Wasmannia auropunctata | reverse complement strand
CCCCTGTGTGCCTTGTCGACTCAGTTTATGCTATACGAAGTTATTACGTATCTTATTAGAAACATAAAAACTTGTAACTACGAAAAAACATCAATTATTGTATTCTAACTCATCTTTACGAATTATTTTGTATATCTACCTTCTATTTATATTGAAAATAATATACTGATAATCGGAAGTGCATTACAAATTGTCTAATGAAAATAACGAGATGCCCTCCTTATTTTTATTCGAACGTGGGACCGACAATGGTTAAATTACATATCTTATTTAGATATTTTACTGTTTGTACATATTTACATATGTATAAACAGTAAAATATGTAAATATGTCATTTT
>NW_012070213.1:0-342 GCF_000956235.1 Wasmannia auropunctata | reverse complement strand
GAGTGAGAGAGGGGTTAGTGGAGAGGGTAGAGGAAATGTTAAGAGAGACGAGGAGTAGAGTCAGGATAGGGGGAAAGGTGGGGAGTGGGTTCTGGACGGCAAGAGGGGTGAAGCAGGGGTGTCCAATCAGTTCCATGCTGTTTAATTTGCTGACCGCGGATCTGGAGGAGGAGATGCAGAGGGTGAGATGGGGAGGGATAAAATTGGAAGGGAACAGAGTGTGCACATTGGCATATGCGGATGATGTGGTGCTGTTGACGGAGGAGGAAGGGGAAATGAAAAGCATGATAGAGAGATTGGAAAGATACGTGGATGGGAAAGGGCTAGAGCTGAATGTGGAGA
>NW_012070212.1:0-305 GCF_000956235.1 Wasmannia auropunctata | reverse complement strand
GCATGCATTATAGTTAGAAATTGATCTTTGTTTAAAAAAAGTGGAATAACTGCTAAAATCAGTTAAATTGATTTTCCGACTGAAAAAAATTAAAACCTCTCAGTTTAAACTACGCGAACTCTATAACATTAAAGTTTTATACTATTGTTTGCAGATATAAGGTCGGAGATAAGTAATTATATTTAGAAACTATTTAATATATGTCAACCAAATACATTTAAGGCCGAAAAATAAGAAAAAAACCGATTTTTAATTTTTTTCGCCATGTTCCACCAAATAAAAAATCTGAAAAAAATATCGAATAT
>NW_012070211.1:0-435 GCF_000956235.1 Wasmannia auropunctata | reverse complement strand
TATCCCCTGTGTGCCTTGTCGACTCAGTTATGCTATACGAAGTTATTACGTCGATCGAGAACCCGGCGACGGTCCTTTATCCGCGTTATCGCATCGGATATAACTTGGAAATCCAGAAACGCTTGGCGCGCTCGCCACATACATAATTTATTTGCCCGGAGAACCGCGCAGCGTACGGACGCCTTGTAGTAAAACGACACGTACTTTTTATAGCGACTTCAATTTGATTGATTCGATTGAATGGCAAATATTTATCTGTTAGAACATGGACGTGTAACGTGCAAAATTAAAATCTTCCTTTTTGGATGCCGGATTAATTAACAATGGAATACGGATCGGGAAAAATTGTGATTTTATTTGTACAATTTTATTCTCGCGTATATCTTATATGCGATACACACGTCACGAAAATGTATAGATACTTCTTAAAATTTC
>NW_012070210.1:0-382 GCF_000956235.1 Wasmannia auropunctata | reverse complement strand
TATCCCCTGTGTGCCTTGTCGACTCAGTATCCTTGCATTCGCGGCGTTTTTACCATTCAAACGTCGATTCTCGTCGTGTGAAGCGCGGAACCGCCGTTTTCGAGCGCCCGCGACGTTCCCACCACTCAAACGTCGATTCTCGCCGTTTGAAGTTCGGAAACGAAGTATCCTTGCGTTCGCGGCGTTTCTACCATTCAAACGTCGAATCTCGTCGTGTGAAGCGCGGAACCGCGGTATTCGAGCGCCCGCGACGTTTCCACCACTCAAACGTCGAATCTCGCTGTTTGAAGCTCGGAAACGTCGTATCCTTGAATTCGCGGCGTTTCTACCATTCGAACGTCGATTCTCGTCGTGTGAAGCGCGGAACCGCCGTATTCGATCG
>NW_012070209.1:0-409 GCF_000956235.1 Wasmannia auropunctata | reverse complement strand
CGATAGGAACAAAACAATCATATACATTCGCGCACGCGCGATATAAAGAGAGAGATGCGATTCGTGCGGCAGTGGCGACGAATAGGAGTGTCGAATCTTGATCGTAAAACGAGAGTAACGTCGAATGAAGAAGGCAGATGGACACGTAGACACGGCCCTCTTTTACCAGATTCGCTACGTTGTGTTATTTGTGGCCCCTCAAATTGCGGTAAAACAAATGTGTTGATAAGTCTCCTCGAGAATTCGCATGGCCTACGTTTCGAAAACGTTTACGTGTATTCGAAGTCATTACAACAGCCGAAATATCGTTATCTCGAAGAGTTACTAGATTCCATAAATGAGATTGGTTATCATGCATTTTCCGACAATCGTGATGTCATCTCAAGATCGGAAGAGCACACGTCTGAAC
>NW_012070208.1:0-501 GCF_000956235.1 Wasmannia auropunctata | reverse complement strand
TATCCCCTGTGTGCCTTGTCGACTCAGTAAAATTTTCGGCTCTGTCGGGTCCGGAGGTAAACCTGGCCGATCGACGCTTCGCTTCACCGCTGGCGCCCTTAATATTACGACGATTCGCGTGCCCGCTCGTCTATTCGGCCACCCAAGTGCCCCCGTGCACACCCGTCGTCCGTTCGCCTCCATAGCTGAGAATTTTCGGCGCCGTAGGTAAACGCGGCGAAAGCAACACACCGCGCGAAAGCAACACGCCGCGCGGGACTTAGAAAATTTTCTGGTCGGGTCCGGAGGTACACCTGGCCGATCGACGTTTCCGCGCTAGCGCCCTTAATATTACGTCGATTCGCGTGCCCGCACGTCTATTCGGCCACCCGAGTGCCCCCGTGCACCCCCGTCGTCCGTTCGCCTCGATAGCGGAGAATTCTCGGCGCCGAAGGTAAACGCGGCGAAAGCAACACGCCGCGCAAAAGCAACACACCGCGCGAGACTTATAAAATTTTCGGG
>NW_012070207.1:0-400 GCF_000956235.1 Wasmannia auropunctata | reverse complement strand
CGAGATAAAAACTGCAACAATTCGCGATGAGGACACAGTTTTGATAGATTACTCGTCATGGTTGTACCTACGTTTGTAGATCTGCAAGGATTCACCGTTGGAAAGAGATTTATCGTAAAAGAAGTGGCTGTCCTGAGAAGAGGTACAGTTCTTTCGCATTACATTTTTGTGAGTCCTATGCCATGGAATTCTTTAACAAAATTCGACAAGTCTGGCGCTTCCTGGTTGATTGCTTATCACCATGGATTGAGATGGGAAGACGGGATGATTCCGTACAGCATGGCGAAACACCTGATTGCAACAGCTGTGTGTGGTGAAGAGGATGATACCGACGGGGCTATCGTGTACGTTAAAGGATATCAAAAACGAGAATGGCTCAGTGATATGCTCGATGCGAGAG
>NW_012070206.1:0-333 GCF_000956235.1 Wasmannia auropunctata | reverse complement strand
TATCCCCTGTGTGCCTTGTCGACTCAGTTTTTATCAAAGTCCAGATTTAGGTCATCGTACGGATAAAATTCTGAATTTAAATAAAGTTTCACATTGGTTAATTTACATTCATCGAATAAAGAAGCATCTTTAGACATGACGTTCTTTCGACCAGTCTGCAAGGCAAAGATAACGTATCGTGGTTTTTCTAGTTGCGTCGCAGTCTTCACAGCCCATGAATGCTTGGTAGTGCTCTGCAACAAGGGGTACTCGTACAGATCCCACGAGCGAAAACTCACGCTCAGATATCGGCCGCTTTCCAAAGCTCGTAGCATGGACAGTTTATTGACCTCA
>NW_012070205.1:0-303 GCF_000956235.1 Wasmannia auropunctata | reverse complement strand
GAGCGTTGTACGATTTTCTTTACACCGAGTTATTCTACATTGAAGCAAAAAGGACCATTTTTGCTTTAATGTTGAATAACTCGGTGAAAAAAAATTGTACAACGCTCAAAAAAAAAGCAAATTAAAGGTTAAAGATTCACTCTTTCGAAAGCTGTAAACTGCATTTGCATGCGAATTTTTATTCGCGCCGTGGAACTTGTCAAAGTTCGTAAAAAATGTTGAGATTCGTCGGGTCTCCCTTTCTATCCGTGTAATTCCATGAAACATCAGTAGGATCGTTTTCTCAAGTACCGATTTGGAAAA
>NW_012070204.1:0-482 GCF_000956235.1 Wasmannia auropunctata | reverse complement strand
GACTGGAGTTCAGACGTGTGCTCTTCCGATCTTGATAAATTCTCGATATCTATTTTTCTTTGTTTCGTCATATCAATTTTATTATATTAGTTGCGTTTCTTATATGGATCTATATATGTATCACAAAAATTATATGTAATATAAAATTATATATCTGTTTGTATGTGTATACGATACAATACAAACAGATATAATACAGTACAAACATGCTAAAGTAATAAAAGAACAAGCTTTATTTTATGTTTTAACAAACTTACAAACAAACATGGACTAAATTAAAATTAAAGTCTTATTTCTAATAAAATAATAAAAATGTAAAAAAAAACAATTTTATGTTATATTTCAGATATAAATAAATACACTTCTCAACAAAATTAAAGCATCACTTACTCTACCCTCCAAAAATAGACAAAATTCAAGAGAGTGTAACTTCGTCAAAAATGATCGTATCGAGATGTTCAAAAAAAGCATCGGATAGCTTG
>NW_012070203.1:0-393 GCF_000956235.1 Wasmannia auropunctata | reverse complement strand
TATCCCCTGTGTGCCTTGTCGACTCAGTTTTGGCACATGTATTCTATAATTTTAAACTAGACAAGCTTCAAATGAGTGTAACTTCGTCAAAAATGATCGTATCGAGATGTTCAAAAAAGCATTTTAAAGCTTAAAATCTTTACTTTTCAGATCGACACTTAAGAAAAGGATCCTATTTATTTTTTATGGAATTACATAGGTCCAAATGAAAATGCGTCAAATCTCTAAAAATGTGTACTAAATTTAAAAGGTTTTATGGCATAAACTAGAAATCGCACACAAATGCAGTTTACTGCTTTTGAAAGAGTGAATCTTTACCTTCAATTTGCTTTTTTGTTGAGCGTTGTACGATTTTTTTTCACCGAGTTATTCTACATTGAAGCAAAAAGGACA
>NW_012070202.1:0-986 GCF_000956235.1 Wasmannia auropunctata | reverse complement strand
TTGCGTTAATGATTTAGGTGAACTCCGCAGTGGTCCGCTGGACGACGGGTTATATCCCGTCTCAAGTGGGCCACTGCACTGCTCAGCAGTTGCAATTGTTGCTTAATTGCAACTGCCGCAGTTTTTGGAGGACGCGCGTATTGAGGCTGCCGAAGTCCTGCGTCGGCATCCTCAATTATTATGGGTCATTGTTGCAATATTAGATTGCAACAGTGACCTGCTTATTTCTAAGTGTGACGTTGTAAGTACGTCGAAGCGAGACTTACAACACATGTATTGGCATGTATAAGATACATATTTTAGTTTTATATTTACTTATATACATATATTCAATAAATGAAATATCTTATTATTATTAAAATGCGACGAGAAAATATCATTTTACGGTATGCTGCAAATTTTGATCCGTCAGAGTTTAACTTAAAATTATTGTTTGTAATTTGTTTCTGTCTTGATCCTTCCATTGATCCCTAAAATATTTCGGCTTCAACTTATATATTCGATATATTCAACATATATTTTATCATTTGAGAATGCAGGGAACGTAAGAGAATATCAGTTATGTAATTCTGAAGTCGTTAACATGCTAGTGACTTATTTTACAATATTTACAAAAATATTTTTTGTTTTGAAATCAAAAGCCAGATTATAAAATATATTTTGCTTTGAAATTAAAAGCCAGATTATAAAATATCATTTTTTGTGATTTATTTATGTTTGATCAATTTATATTTCTTACATTTGAGTACACGCCAAGATAATACTTGCGATAATCCGTAAGTGAACAATTTGACATTATTTTTACAAATATGTATTTCAAAATCCAATGTTATTTCACAAATAGTCTTGGAATTTTCCATAAAACATATTTTTTCCAGTACAGTCTTGAAAATACATATTTGTCCCGGAATCCAACGTTAGGTCACAAAAGTCTTGGAATCTCCCATAAAACATATACTTTTCCAGGACAGCCTTGGAAACAACTG
>NW_012070201.1:0-359 GCF_000956235.1 Wasmannia auropunctata | reverse complement strand
GTTTATTCGCCAATCTTCAAAAATTAATATCTCGTTAACAATTGCGAATTTTGCAAAAATGATAGAGAACTTTTCTGTTCAATTTAATCTGCTCTACCAGCCTACGAGATATTGGGCGGTTATTACCGGACACCCTGTATATGTCCTCGAGTTTTCAAAAGAGAAATTTTAAATTATTTATTCCTAATAAAATCATATCCATGTCCTCGAATATTCCAAAAGAGAAATTGCATTTTTAGAAATATTTATAATCTTTAAAAAAATTATATACATAACCTGCAGTCTCCAAAATAAGAGATTGCATTTTTAGAAATATTTTTTTGCAGATCGGAAGAGCACACGTCTGAACTCCAGTCACT
>NW_012070200.1:0-462 GCF_000956235.1 Wasmannia auropunctata | reverse complement strand
CATTTCGATTACTGCGCTCATCATCTTTGTCGCGTTGGTATTATTATTATTNTAAAAAGCGATAGGAACAAAACAATCATATACATTCGCGCACGCGCGATATAGACGAGAGAGATGCGATTCGTGCGGCAGTGGCGACGAATAGGAGTGTCGAATCTTGATCGTAAAACGAGAGTAACGTCGAATGAAGAAGGCAGATGGACTACGTAGACACGGCCTCTTTTACCAGATTCGATACGTTGTGTCATCTGTGGCCCTCGAATTGCGGTAAACAAATGTGTTGATAAAGTCTTCTTCGAGAATCCGCATGGCCTACGTTTCGAAAACATTTACGTGTATTCGAAGTCATTACAACAGCCGAAATATCGTTATCTCGAAGAGTTACTAGATTCTATAAATTGAGATTGGTTATCATGCATTTTCCGACAATCGTGATGTCATCTAGATCGGAAGAGCACACGT
>NW_012070199.1:0-368 GCF_000956235.1 Wasmannia auropunctata | reverse complement strand
GCTTCGCACGTCGAGATTCGACGTTTGAATGGTGGAAACGCCGCGAACGCAAGGATACGACGTTTCCGAGCTTCAAACGGCGAGAATCGACGTTTGAGCGTGGGAACGTCCGCGGGCGTTCGGATCCGGCGGTTCCGCGCTTCGCACGTCGAGATTCGACGTTTGAATGGTGGAAACGCCGCGAACGCAAGGATACGACGTTTCCTCGCTTCAAACGGCGAGAATCGACGTTTGAGCGGTGGGAACGTCGCGGGCGCTCGGATCCGGCGGTTCCACGCTTCGCACGTCGAGATTCGACGTTTGAATGGTGGAAACGCCGCGAACGCAAGGATACGTCGTTTCCGAGCTTCAAACGGCGAGAATCGACG
>NW_012070198.1:0-356 GCF_000956235.1 Wasmannia auropunctata | reverse complement strand
TTGATTACGAACGGTACTCGGTATTCGGGCGCGGGAGTCACGCAAACGTAGTCCCGCAGCCCGCGCCACGCGTCCGCCTCCGAAAATCGGAAGGACACAGGACTCGAAGCTACCGCCCGCGGTCGGGTCCGCAGATCCCTTGTGACGGACGGTCCAAAAAGGGACGTCCCGTCACAATATATATTATTACTACGTAATATATATATGTATATATATTACGGCTCTATAAGCATAACACAATAGATTGAGGGAATTATCTTGGTGCTTCTTATAATATCTCTATGTAAATTTTATTACAGAATTATATTACGAATTTGAGTTTTATAATAATTAGATCGGAAGAGCACACGTCTGAA
>NW_012070197.1:0-460 GCF_000956235.1 Wasmannia auropunctata | reverse complement strand
GTCGACTCAGTTCTCATTCCCCGCGTGATCGCGCGCCGGTTGGAGACGAGAGACGCTCCGCTCGCGCGACGATGTCGTCTCACGTTGTGCCGTAGCCCCCTGCAAACGGGGCGGCGGTCCGCGCGTGCTCGGACGCGCGGCCAGGCTGATCGAAGGGCCCCCATTCCCTCGCGAGTGGCGTTGATCCCGGAGGATCCCACTCTCCCCCGTCGACTCTCCGTGCCTCCTCGCGCGCTGCCCGCGCGCCGAGAGAGTGGCCGAGTGGAAGACGAGGAGAGAGAGATGGTGAAGCCCCGGCGAGAGATGGCCACGAGAGAGAGGAGTGAAGCAAATACCGAAACATGTTTGACAGCGTTGCGAAAGCACGCAAGATGAACGATTACCCTGAACGGTGGATCACTTGGCTCGTGGGTCGATGAAGAACGCAGCTAATTGCGCGTCAACTTGTGAACTGCAGGAA
>NW_012070196.1:0-344 GCF_000956235.1 Wasmannia auropunctata | reverse complement strand
TATCCCCTGTGTGCCTTGTCGACTCAGTAAAAGAGAAAAACACCTGAGTGAATTATGCAATTAACTCTCAATTTAAAATTCTTTTAAATTTTATTTTAGTATATATTTATGATTTATATTTTTAAAATTTAGTGCATGAAAACTTTATAATTCAAAACTATCGACGAATAGACATTTTTCTCCTAAACTTTCTAAAAAGTAATTGCAGCTTCTCAATGAAATCCGTGGATGGTAATGAGATTTCGGAGCTATTTTTCTTTGCATTACTTGAAACGGACTGTACTTTGTCAGAACTGACAACTTAACCATAATCGAACATTTTAGTCGTGTTATGTTAGTATATC
>NW_012070195.1:0-425 GCF_000956235.1 Wasmannia auropunctata | reverse complement strand
TATCCCCTGTGTGCCTTGTCGACTCAGTTAATCAAGAACGAAAGTTAGAGGTTCGAAGGCGATCAGATACCGCCCTAGTTCTAACCATAAACGATGCCAGCTAGCGATCCGCCGAAGTTCCTCCGATGACTCGGCGGGCAGCTTCCGGGAAACCAAAGCTTTTGGGTTCCGGGGGAAGTATGGTTGCAAAGCTGAAACTTAAAGGAATTGACGGAAGGGCACCACCAGGAGTGGAGCCTGCGGCTTAATTTGACTCAACACGGGAAACCTCACCAGGCCCAGACACCGGAAGGATTGACAGATTGATAGCTCTTCTTGATTCGGTGGGTGGTGGTGCATGGCCGTTCTTAGTTGGTGGAGCGATTTGTCTGGTTAATTCCGATAACGAACGAGACTCTAGCCTGCTAAATAGGAGTACCTTATGA
>NW_012070194.1:0-358 GCF_000956235.1 Wasmannia auropunctata | reverse complement strand
TTAGTAATAATACTTATTTTCGAGTTTTTATAGGAATTTTAATTAATTCTAATACATTCAAAGATACCGCGATATAAAAGTGGAGTTTTTACATTCACACAGTGCCTCCAGATGGCACTCGAGTGATAAATAACAATCAGGTGTTTTGTACAAGTCTAGAAAAAATTAAAATGTCATCGAGAAAGTGTAAATATGATGCTGATGCATTTTGTTATATATGCGTGGCCAATTTATGAAAGTGCGAGATGTAAAATTTGTATTGGAGACATGTAACGTTCTCTGTAAAACTACGAACAGTTAAGGTGTTGTTAGTCTCGTTGTGCCTTACTTACAACGTCACACTTAGTGATAAGCAGGA
>NW_012070193.1:0-312 GCF_000956235.1 Wasmannia auropunctata | reverse complement strand
TTGATCGCTCCGAGAGCGATTAATAAACGTCACATGCTCTTCTCGCCCAATCAGAAATCTGAAATAGAACATGTGACGTCATTAACCACTCTCGGAACGATCAAACCCGCTTCGTCCGAAAACGCTATTAGATCCAGCGAAAATCTAAAGGCGGGAACCAATCATATTCAAGAATCTCTGAGTGCTCACTAAGATATTGAGTGACGTTTTCGAACGCAGTCTTGTTGACTACAACCTATGTAGCGCGAAAACTGTATTGCGTAAGTGCAATTCAAGTAGAGTGTCAAAAAGGTAAGTAAATAAACATATAAA
>NW_012070192.1:0-305 GCF_000956235.1 Wasmannia auropunctata | reverse complement strand
TATCCCCTGTGTGCCTTGTCGACTCAGTTAGCGACGTCGCTTTTTGATCCTTCGATGTCGGCTCTTCCTATCATTGCGAAGCAGAATTCGCCAAGCGTCGGATTGTTCACCCGCCAACAGGGAACGTGAGCTGGGTTTAGACCGTCGTGAGACTAGGTTAGTTTTACCCTACTGATGACTAGTCATTGCGATAGTAATCCTGCTCAGTACGAGAGGAACCGAGGTTCGGACATTTGGTTCACGCACTCGGTCGAGCGGCCGGTGGTGCGAAGCTACCATCCGTGGGATTATGCCTGAACGCCTCA
>NW_012070191.1:0-498 GCF_000956235.1 Wasmannia auropunctata | reverse complement strand
TTATTTGTAACCTGTAAGTTGAAAATTAAATGTTATGAATTATGTGATCACATCACATTTTAATGAAGAAGGAAACTATTTACAACAAAGATAAAATACAAAGATAAAAATATAATAATAAAAATAACATTAATAAAAAAATTAAATATTCATATAAATAATAACATACCTTTGAGCAGTGAGACACACAGTTCACGCAAGATATATCCATATTGTTTATAAAATTCAATGTCAATCAATTATTATCGTTACAAAATTGACTTTTTTAAAAAAAGTAAAAAAGGGTGCCAAGTGTTAGCGTGCTCCTCGAACAAAATTTGATGTTTATGATCTCCTTTTCGAACAAAAAACAGTTGTACAAAATTGAACAATGAGACCTAAGCGGTATATCTATTATCGAACAAAATTTGATGTTTATGATCTTCTTTTTCGAACAAAAACAGGTGTACAAAATTAAACAATAAAACCTAAGCGGTACATCTATTATTGTACAAAATA
>NW_012070190.1:0-371 GCF_000956235.1 Wasmannia auropunctata | reverse complement strand
GAAAACTCAGTCGAGGAAAGAAACACGCGCACTATTACTAACCCACGACGATTTACTGACACACGAGGCGTTTACTCGACGATAACAAGCTAGTCGACTGACTTAGTTGGTTACGTTTGCAACGCTGTCGAAACGCGAACATGTGATTCTAAGGCTTTAACCGATACCAGTATTTGTATTTTTTTTTAATAATTTAAATGATTTATTTGATTAATTATTTTTAATAAATTTTTATTTTTATAATTTGCAAACTTCAAGCGAGTATTTTATGTTTTATAAATATTTTATTAAGTATTTATGAAGTATTTATTACTTTTAATAAAAGTAATAAACTTTTACTTTTTAATAAAAGTAATAAATAAGAACTGCGA
>NW_012070189.1:0-355 GCF_000956235.1 Wasmannia auropunctata | reverse complement strand
TCGTATCGAGATGATCAAAAAAGCATTTTACAGCTTGAAATCTCTACTTTCCAAATCGGTACTTGAGAAAACGATCCTACTGATGTTTCATGGAATTACACGGATAGAAAGGGAGACCCGACGAATCTCAAAATTTTTTACGAACTTTGACAAGTTCCACGGCGCGAATAAAAATTCGCATGCAAATGCAGTTTACAGCTTTCGAAAGAGTGAATCTTTACCTTTAATTTGCTTTTTTTTTGAGCGTTGTACGATTTTTTTTCTACCGAGTTATTCAACATTAAAGCAAAAATGGTCCTTTTTGCTTCAATGTAGAATAACTCGGTGAAAAAAATCGTACAACGCTCAACAAAAA
>NW_012070188.1:13043-13534 GCF_000956235.1 Wasmannia auropunctata | reverse complement strand
TTATTCAGTGAATTCACAACCGATTCTACATGAAAATAAAGAATATATATTGAAAAGAAATATAAGGATCACATGCGTTAGTCCGCACGCTAGCCAGATTTTACATAGACTGACGATTCGCATCTCGCCACCTCGCGGGGCAACGACAAAGGACGAAGGGGAAGATAAAGGCAATTCTCAACGCTATTCGGCGCGTAACATAAATAAAAAGAAATCGAATATAACTTATAAAGAAATATCGAGATTATTATCAAAACTTCCCTACAATTGCATTTATATAAAAAATTTTAACGCAATTATTTTTAAATATTTAAATGTTTGTGAGCATTTTTACATTAAAATTCAGTGTTAATACACAAGTATAATTAACACTAAGAATTAAGAGGATGCTAAAGCCGTCTGTTTTATCGACAAAAATACCATTTTTGTTGGTTACTAATTACTTCGTATTAATCGCATAATATAAAATTTTCTTTTCCACGATTAAAACA
>NW_012070188.1:0-618 GCF_000956235.1 Wasmannia auropunctata | reverse complement strand
TATACCTAATCTTGCGCTATAATTATTATCAAGTATTTTGTTGCATTATAATTATATTATGTAATTATATTTTGTTTAATTATAATTATATTATAATACAACAAAATACTTGATAATAATTATAACGCAAGATTAGGTATTTACTGTACAGCAGACTGTAATAAGAAAAACGCAAGCGAGAAGTCGAAATCGTCGGAATAAATGATAAAATTGTTTGGAGAGTTAAATATTGTAAAGTCGATTTTATAAAGTATTGACTGTCTAGTCAATACAAAACAGCGGCTGCGAACAACATACTAGCAGTATGGTAGAGATATTTTGTAAGTTTGGCTGTTTTTGTAAGAGTCGCACGCTGAGAGTCGACAGATTTTCCCCACATCAAGAACTAAAAAAAATTTTTTTCTCGAAAACGAGGCAAAACACGTTCTGGGGTTTTTTTATAAGATGTAGGAAAAACTGAAAGTATATAAAAAATATTTTTTCAGATTTTTCGACTCTCTCCCCGATTGTTAAAAAAATTGTTGAAAAGTTTATTGTTAAATAAACAATGGAAAACAAAACATTTTTGGAATCTTCATTTTTTTCTCGTAAGATCGGAAGAGCACACGTCTGAACTCC
>NW_012070187.1:0-304 GCF_000956235.1 Wasmannia auropunctata | reverse complement strand
TCGACACTCGTCGTCCACGGTCCCAGACGCAACGTTGCAACGAACGTTGTGGCGTGGTCGATCGAGTGAGAGAGAGCGGCGCGCGGATCGTCCCCTGCCGTTCGACACGATTCCTCTCTCCAAATATATGCGGCTCTTATCCTCCTGTCTCTCGCGTGCAACGTCTCGTACGTGCGTTAGCGCGAAGCCGGCGCGCGTGTCGCGGCTTCACGGAGTGCGTGACTACGCGTCGAGCGGAACGCGGCGCCGAACGAGATTTACCTCGTCCTTGCTTCGGCATCGTGACACGGCACAAGCGCGCGCA
>NW_012070186.1:0-419 GCF_000956235.1 Wasmannia auropunctata | reverse complement strand
ATGTAATAATATTTTGATGAATAAAACAATTACTACCACTTGAATAGCAATCGAAAGAGTCCTGAATGGTTCAAAAATACGTTTCACTTGGGTTTTAATGTTTTATTAGAGATACTATCGCACTTGAATGTTATTTTTTAAAAATAGTATAACAATTCATTTTCAAGATAACGAGATTCTCTTTGTAATTAGCGCAATTTAAAACTTTAATACCTCCTTTGAAAATAAATGTAACTTGAGGGATTATAACTTGGGATCACTTATTAAGAACAATCCATATTAAATTCAATATTAAATTTTGTATACAAATGATATACATACATATGTGACTTAAGTAGGATAACGTAACGTAATTTTTATGGGATTATAACTTGGCGCCATTTATTGATATCAAATCTTTCATATAAATAATATATTTA
>NW_012070185.1:0-342 GCF_000956235.1 Wasmannia auropunctata | reverse complement strand
TTTTTTTTTATTACTTCTTGTGATGCATCTGCAGTTTCATCATTTTTTCTTTTAAGAGGTGTATGGACTCCGTTTAATAATAATGGTAAAGACATTCGTCCAATTAACTCATTAAATAGATCTCTTGGCTCATATGTGCTCTTGAATACTGAAACAAAAGTTTCCAATATCAAAAAAGTTCTTTTATTACACTATTAACTTCTTTTTAACCACTATTAACCTCTTGACATACGTAATCTTGGCAATGACAGGCATGACAGCCGCTCGCGAAGTAAGCGCAGCAAAATAACCAATCAGCATCGCGGAAAAGCGACAACAAATAAATTCGAGAAATGAGAGTAA
>NW_012070184.1:8008-8406 GCF_000956235.1 Wasmannia auropunctata | reverse complement strand
TTAATAACAAATGTGCATCGTAGCCGGACAAATTGTGAAAAACTACTGGAATGCAATGCGAATCTTGGTAATTTAGGTTACAATTTGAATGTGCCGGACCTCTATATCGTCCAGTCAAATGACAGTGATCGCGTACCCGCGAGTCGTCAGGCGCAAACGGTTTCTCGCACACATGACAGTGTGTAGCGTTGTGAAATCTTTCCCAATCGTTTCGCGTGAAATCTGCCATGGGTACATTAGTGGATATAATAGATTTTACTTTGTGCGCTAAACATCTTAATTCATCGGCGAACCATGCAACGCAATCCGTATCGCGACGAAACTGATACGTCGATAACGCGTCATTATACGAGCAGTGTACGTAATAACCTATGCTAAATACTTGATGATGCTGATAT
>NW_012070184.1:0-355 GCF_000956235.1 Wasmannia auropunctata | reverse complement strand
CAGTAAACTGCATTTGCATGCGACTTTTTATTCGCGCCATGGAACTTGTCAAAGTTCGTAAAAAATTTTGAGATTCGAGTCTCCTTTTCTATCCGTGTAATTCCATGAAAGATCAGTAGGATCGTTTTCTTAAATATCGATTTGGAAAGTAGAGATTTCAAGCTGTAAAATGCTTTTTTGATCATCTCGGTACGATCATTTTTGACGAAGTTACACTCTCTTGAATTTTACCTATTTTTGGATGGTAGAGTAAGGCGATCTTTTATTTTTGGCACATGTATTCTATAATTTTAAACTAGACAAGCTTCAAATGAGTGTAACTTCGTCAAAAATGATCGTATCGAGATGTTCAAAA
>NW_012070183.1:0-334 GCF_000956235.1 Wasmannia auropunctata | reverse complement strand
TAACGTACACGATAACCTCGTTGGTATCATCCTCTTCACCAAACACAGCTGTTGCAATCAGGTGTTTCGCCATGCTGTACGGAATCATTCCGTCTTCCCATCTCAATCCATGGTGATAAGCAATCAACCAGGAAGCGCCAGACTTGTCGAATTTTGTTAAAGAATTCCATGGCATAGGATTCGCAAAAATGTAATGCGAAAGAACTGTACCTCTTCTCAGGACAGCCACTTCTTTTACGATAAATCTCTTTCCAATGGTGAATCCTTGCAGATCTACAAACGTAGGTACAACCATGACGAGTAATCTATCAAAACTGTGTCCTCATTGCGAATT
>NW_012070182.1:0-470 GCF_000956235.1 Wasmannia auropunctata | reverse complement strand
GTAGTGACGTTTCTCGCCTCGTTGTTGCTTTGCCTATAAAAGGCTGCAATGTCATAACATTTTTAAGACTCAAACACTCTCTGCTTTTGGTTTTTGTGAAAAAAACAGTTTATTGGGACGAAAAATCTCACTTAGGCCATTTTAAAGTAGAGGCCTTACCCTCCAAAACGCGCTAAGGAACAATGTCTTGCGATTCCTGGAAGCCGAGATATTAATTTCTGAAAATCGACAAAATTTGCAGTTTTTAAAGTGCTCCCCTAATTTTTTTGCGTAGTATATATATATATGACATTCTTAAACGTTTGCATAATAATAAACGCATATATGAGATATTTAATTATAGAAAAATATGAAATAAAATTACACCAAATATTATTGCATAAGTTTCTAATATTTGTTGTCTATTTGGCTTAATTGTAGAAAAATTAAAAAGTGATATATTAAAATGATTAAAATAATATAAGAATAAT
>NW_012070181.1:0-417 GCF_000956235.1 Wasmannia auropunctata | reverse complement strand
TCAAGCGGCCTTCACTGAATTCCAAACCCAGACAGATACCAGCTTTTTCGAACCAGTAAGTCATAAAATCTTTCATTGCTACCTCACGTCCCTTTTTCTATTTCGGATACTATTTTATACTCGTTATAGTGAACAACCGAGAGTTCACTCGCCCCACTGTTTCGCGGAGCCATCAGCCTAGGCGTTCCCGCCAGCTAGCCCGGAAAAATGCGCGACAATTACTTGACAAAGCCTTTGAGGAGTGGCGCCGGACCCTCCAAGATGCGGAACACGCGGGCCTGATTAGCGCAACTTCTAAACCCCGATCTCCATCCCCAGAAAAGTCACCTTCGCCTCAAGCTTCTTCACCGCCCTCTACCTTCCTCCTCTGCTGCAACGCAGAGAATCTTTCCCGATACTCCTCCGCATTCCAACCCT
>NW_012070180.1:0-2365 GCF_000956235.1 Wasmannia auropunctata | reverse complement strand
AAAATCTGGCCACGGATTCGTAATCAGCGACCCAAAAAACCCTTGAGGAAAGATCTTTGCGTGGAAACTCTGAGAACTTTCGGAGATAATGAATTTTCTCCAGAAAAATTGCTATTTTCAACGTTTGTTTATATGTGTAAACAAAATCACTCATGATTTCGAATTATTGCACATCGATACTTATTCTTGAATGTATAACTGATACCAAAACACAAAAAAGGTTCAAAAATTGAATGAAAACTACTCCAATTATTCAGAAAATAGTTATGGAAAAGGGGGCATTCCACAATGCCACCGTGCTTGAAAGGGTTAAATACCCAGTTCAGGCTCGTAGCCCTTATTTGATTTATTAGTATATTATATTTGTTTTTAATTGAACAAACCCTGAATCCGAAGAAAAGGCTCTAGCTGCATGTGGGACACTGGAAGTGGCTGAAGAAAGGGAAGGCTCGGCTATCCGAGTACTCGAATACGCGTCATCATCATAAGCGCTGTTGCTACTGCTGGTACTGCTACTGCAGCTGCGACTGTTAGTACTTCCATTGCTGCTACTATCGACACTAGAATCGTCGATATAAGAAATTCCTCGATCAGCAATGGATGGCTCGATTTGCGGAATTCGAGACGAACAGGCCGACGAGATCACGTTAGGTCGTAACCAATTACGGAGATCCTGTAAGGGCGTTTGAAGGCACTGCAAGAGATTCCCACTGCAAAGAGCAAAGTTTCGATGTTTAAAAGTTTGTTATGATGTGTCTTTGGACACCAAATACAACTGTTGAAATTCTCGCTCTTTCCGATAAAAATTTTTGAAATTACCCACTTGTCACGGTAATTGTCGATGTTAGCAAAGGTGCGCCTAGCATATATGCAGATGGAACATCGGCGACGATTCCGGCAAGATGTTGCATGAAATGTTGCGGCACTCAAATGACGCGTCGCGTGTTTCAACGCGATAGTCTCTCTCGTTAATGCCGCAACGCCTTCTTCTCGACGGCGTCGTTCCGCTCCTAATTCATCCTGTTCCACCCTCAGTCTCTGCCGCAACATCTCATTCTGTAAGAAATTATCGAAAGAAACAAAATTTCAATTAATGTCGTGTATTATATGTCTAGAGACAAAGAGACTTATGAAAAAAGAAAACAATTCGAGAATTCCAGAGACGCAGCATATGTAAATGTAACGAAAATAAAGTCCTTGTATAGTAATATGATACAAAATATATTTCTTAATTTAAACACCCACCTCTCTTTCTAAGGTGTCTCTTTCGATACGAATAATAGTGGCTTGCCGAATAACATCCTGGCGCGCTCTCTCGAGATCCCGCCTTGTGACTTCATTCTGTTCAAGCTGTATCCGCAAACGACGAAAAGCCGATTCCCGTTGTTGTTCCAGTCGATTTTGCGCCTCCATATAACTGTCCCTCTCGGCCTTAGCCCGTTCGATCTCTTCTTCTAGTCGCAAACTCCTTTCCAGCTGCAAAAAAAGTTCATCCTCCTTGCCACGAAGTTCCGTCTCGCAACCTTCAAGTCGTCTTTCCAGATGCCTTCGAGCTTCTTCCAACCTATCTCGCTCGGTCTTCGGAAAAAGAATTTTACGTCATTCTTTTATATGAGAAAACCTTAGAATAACGTTATTAACTAAGATACTAATATCTAAGGAGAACATTTTTAAAAGTAAAATATTAAATAACATATGCAAATATTATATTGTATAATAATATATATATATAATGTATATAAAATATTAAATAATATATATTAATACTTTCAGATCTGACCTTTCTGAATTAAGAAGAGAAATATTATTTAATTATTTTTAAGGATTTTTAATTCCTAAATACGAGAATAAAACAACAACGTGACTTCAATGTGCAAAAAATAAAATATTTTCAAATTCTAATAAAAGTTTGTATTGATCAGATATTTTCAAAATCCACAGATTTAACTTAATTAGAAAATAAAAGAAAAAATTATGGCAAAATGTTACATAGATAAGAACACCCAAAGAAGCAATAAATAATATTAGTAGTTTAACTAGCAGATTTGAGCAGAGTACTATGGCATCAGCCGCATTAAGAATGTCAGGACTAAACTCATATTTTGCCGATATAATCTGACAACGGATTATTAACAAAAAGTAAGCAGAATCTGTCATTTTGTAATTATACATATAAATAGAATATACTATTTAAAGTCATAAAAATGGAACTGATATAGATTAATTAGTAGTTGTAAGAGTAAATCATTAAAAATTAAAAAAGGTCGTAGCCGGATAAGAAAGGGCGATCTCCCCCGCGCCGATCATGACCATTTTTTACAGTTTAGTTGCTATCAATATTAGTTACAATTTTACCAAACATTAG
>NW_012070179.1:0-1416 GCF_000956235.1 Wasmannia auropunctata | reverse complement strand
TTAGTTCATCTTTACGCGGCGTTTATAATCCGCATGGGCGCACTTCTTTGTTAAATTCTTCAAACGTAATAAAAACATCCAAATGCGTTTACGTCTCTTAAGAGTGTAAAATTTCATTAAGCGTGTATACTCGCGGTATATGACTCTATCTTTACGCGATGCATAGATATTTCTAATTGCTACGTAGCGTTACCGGGATCGAGCGGCTTAAGGCGGGTTGCGTAGAGAGAGACAAATGGCCGATGGAAGACTCAGGAAAACAAGAGGCGGCTATGTAGGTGATGGGGCGCGGGTCGGCGACTATATTCCTTACCCGGAATTGAGGGTTTAATTCGAATCGCTGCACGGAATCGTGCCCTCCTTTCGATGGTAACGCGGTCTTTAATTAGAAACCGATAAATTCTGACTCGGTAACCTCCCCTTTCCTCGGGACGTCAGCTCTCCTTCTCTCTATCCTATTTCTTTCCGTCCCTCAAGACACAAGAGTGTCCAGTGTCGGTCGGCCGTGAACCGCGAGCTCTGAGGAAGCGTGACGGTGATTCACCTTTCTCTGATTTTCCAGTTGTGTCTTTTATCCTCGATAATTTGAATCGCGAAGCAAACGTGTTTCGCGCTCGCTCGCGCGTTCGCATAATATAGATGCGTTCATTGTGGGCGTCGCGCTGCACGCCCGTATACAGTTGTTTCGGCGTCCGATTATCTACTCGGCAGCATCGGCAAAGTTGTGATTTAGTATTTTCCACGCCGTTAATTTATTGCCAAGCCTACCACGTTACGGTTAAACATAGTTCATTACCGCGAGCTGTAATTAAAGCATATAATAACGAGTCGTAACCCTCGAGGCCTCCGCTCTTGTAAATCTTGTGGCCGACAACCCCGCTGGCTCGCCAGCCCTCACCTCGAGCGCCCTACTTTGAGATCCGCGAAGAAGGTGGGAAGACGAAGTCTGATCTGGTGAGTCGAAGAGAGAAAGAGAAAGAGAGAGAGAGAGAGAGAGAGAGAGAGAGAGAGAGAGAAGGAAAGAGAGAGAGGGAGATAGGTAGATAGAGACGGAGATGGGGAGGCGTGAGTTCGAGAGATGGAGAGAGAAGTCGCAGGCAACTTCTCGCTCGTGTGTTTCTCCCCTTATCTTCATAAGATGTCTGTCTACGGAAAATAATCAAGTTATACAATGTCATTTTATCAATAAACAGAGCCCGTTTATCGCTCCCCGGTAACCACTCAGGATGTAATCGTTCCAATCCGTCGCGCGATTACACGTTATCTGACACCACTGTCAAATTGCCGCACTGACACACATACCGGGAAAGTGGAAATAGTATATAGGCAAAGCGGCGGCGGCGTGGGGGAGGTAAGGAGGGAGGAAGGAGCGAAACGGGCACCGCGAGAGAGCGACTGGCGGGCTAGAGAGAGAGA
>NW_012070178.1:0-1369 GCF_000956235.1 Wasmannia auropunctata | reverse complement strand
GGAAGGAGGGAGAGAGAAAGAGATGGAGGAGAATCCGATAAATTCTCGATCGCTGTATCGCGGATTATTTCTTTATTTGCGACTGTTGCACGCTGTCCCGTGCGCGCACAAAACGCCGGATCTAATCGATTCTCGATGTTCGATTGCTCGAAACCACTGGGTTTATAAATAGAAGCTCAGCGATTTCCTCCTCTATGCGGCGGCGCGCCGCCTCTTTGCTCTTATTGGCGACGATAGAGGCGGGATTCAATAGTTATTCATTAAACTCGAATTCAGTCGGGCAGGATGCTGGGGTCACATCCACGGCTGACCTTGCGGCTATCTTCAAAGGCCTTATCTCCCGCCGCGCGCTGCTCTCGCTCCGGCCGCTTCTTCTGCTCGTTTTCTTCGCCGCAGCGGCATCGCTGTCGAGCCATCGAAAAGGTCGCGGCCGATATGTCCGTCCTCTGGTGAACGATTGGAAATCGACCGTCTCCTATCGTCGGCAAACCGCTTCCTGCTTTGGTATTTCTGTTTCACGCGCGCGCACGCGGCCTTTTGTGGTCGCGAGCTTCCCGCGAATGTCAACGACCGAGCGAGCGATCGGCGAGTTAGAATCGACAACAGGAAAAAGCTGGACGTACTTTTCTTTGATGATTGGACGTTTAATACACAATGTTATGCAGAACAAACAAGGTGCCGTTCAAACGGATCAATTTTAATCGGATTAATTTATTCTTCACTTTTTCTAATTCTTATAGAACTATTATAGGAGAAGAAAAGAGTAATTTACTCGGTTTAAGCCGAGAATAAAGTTAATCTGATGGGCATAAGTGTGATGTTAGTACTATAGTTATATATTCTATTTGATATATATTCGTTCAATGCTTTTAAGAAATTGATGAAGTTAGCTTTACCGAGCCATCAAAACGAAAGTATTTAAAAAAAAAAAAGAATTCTGGCGACCACACTTCCGTTTGAAGTATCCAAAATCGATTGTATCTGATCGATCGTGAGTACCCTCGATTATGATCTCGCCTGTGATTAACATATCCTCTTCGTGGAGGAAGAACTTCCAATTCCAGGTTTTAATAAACCTCCCGTTGCCACGAATATCGCTTGAGAGAAACCATTTTCGCGTGTTAAATTATACCGAACTTTCAATATAATATCCGCTAATATTCACCACCACGACGAAGCAGTTTGTTCCTCAGGATCGTCTTTATCAATTCGAGATCCCAGATCATCAACAAATAATTAAAAATTTACCCTTCACAAATCACTTATCTACGAGGAAATCATTTCACATTTTTAAAAGCATTATCTATACGGAAAGAACAATTTTGTTGAATCCAAGATCGGAAGAGCACACGTCTGAACTCCAGTCACT
>NW_012070177.1:0-1256 GCF_000956235.1 Wasmannia auropunctata | reverse complement strand
GAGAGAGAAGGAGACTGCGACGATTAACGTCGACGTTTTCTTGTGTCCGCTCGGCCGGCGCAATGTTTGTTCTGGGAAATGCAATCACGCTGTCATATAAAATATAACGTGTTTCCTTTCCCCCCCTGTCTTTCTTCCCCGCCTGTCTATGTCTCTTTCTCTCTCTCTCTCTCTCTCTCTCTCTTTCTCTATCTATCAATTATAGCGCCGACCATGTCGCGGCATTAATTTCGATATCGCGCGACGCGCGGAGTTCATCGGGGATGCGCGCGTCGATTTCGAGGCCGGCGTCAATTTAACATGGGCATTGCGTGACAGCCCTTCCGCTTTTCACTTCCGCCGTAGTGTATCGATTTCCCCGATCTGAATTCTCCGCTCCGCGCCGGCTGGATTTCGTCGTGAAATGCGCGCGGAACCGCAAAACCAATCGTTTTCGAACAACCACCGCGCCGAAAGGTGTGCCCTCTCCCTTTCTCTCGCATCCACCTGCATGATGCAATCGCTGTACGCCCTTTACCCTCTCCGATTTCACGGTTTTCAATTTCGTTTTTCGCGAAAACCGGGAAAAAACTTTTTAATTTGCAGCCCGATGCCTTACGGCGATTTTACGAGCGCGCCACGCCGCGCCTCGCCGCTCGTACGCCGCGGTACAGCTTCGATCGATTTCGGGGGGATGCACACGCAGTCGCCGCCGTCGGTCGCCGCGCCGCGCCGCGCGCCGCGCCGAAATGCATACGGCGCATCCGCGCATTTCCATTTTGATCGCTCTTCCTTCGAACTGTCCGTCCGAAAGTTCGTTGATTTACACACGCGGCTCGCGCGCGCTCCGCGTCGCGGAGTCGTGCATGTTAAATACGTACGTACGCGCACATGTTGTTGTCGCCCGCCTCCGCGCGCCTTTCACGGGGATGAAATCGATACGAATCCTGACGGGCGTATTGGCGAATCGACGCGCCTACCGCGCGCTCTGTCGAACGTCGAGACGCGTGATTTCTTCTTTGCACGTTAATTTCTCTCCGCTTTTTTTCTGTCTCCCTCTCCATAGCCGCGAAAATATTCAGCGTAATCGGAAACAAGATCGATCTTGAATTAAATTCTTTCTACCAATATGAATACTTTTAACGAAAGCGCCTTTTGTTAAATCACGATCTTGGGGAAAATTAATAAGCTGTCGCATAATTTTCTGCACCTGTACTATTATTGTATTATTTCATAAAGAGTAGATCCTATATAGACGCGTTTAAAGTTATAGGAAT
>NW_012070176.1:3817-4787 GCF_000956235.1 Wasmannia auropunctata | reverse complement strand
CTCTTCCGATCTTTGATTTCACTTCTTTTTTATGTCATTATTTTGGCTTTTTTTGTTTTTCATAAAACAATTTTTTGAGATAAAAACATTAAAAAATATACTTGGTCTTTTTTTACATTTTTAATGTCTTTTCCACGGATCTCGTATAGCAGCCCGATTTCAACGTAGGTGCAAAGGATTGCCCAATTAATGCATATGTTGTTGTTTGATAGTTTACAATATTTTACTTGACGCTTTGTTTAAAAACTAATATGGTTTAATAACTAATACATGAATACTTTGACGAAAATAAAGAAATTACAAGTAAGAGGAGTATTTTGTTCTGCGATTGTCACATGCGAGACCTGATTTCCTTTCTATAAGTGTAACGCCAGACTGAAGAACCACTCAATTAAATTGATTTTTGATTGATTTGATATGTTCATTTACTTGAAATCTTGCAATATTCTGCTCAATGCATTTTTTAAGAATTAAGATAGTAATATCTCGAAGAAAATAAAAAAATTGCAGGATAAGAAATAACGTCCCGGGAAAAAAAGTTTATATCTAATTGTATTGTATAATTATATATAATTTTATAGATATAATTATGTATGGATTTTGACCTAATCTTATAATATATAAATAGATATAATTGTTTATAATTATATATAAATAGATCTTATTAAGCATACTTCTCATCTACATACTGCGACCGCACGCGTAGGTGCGAGGCAATATTGTCGGGAGTTCGCACGTCCGGGTCGAGCAGAATCTCGCGTTCCGATCGGAGATACAGGTGATTTAGACGTTAACGTAATCGTCTCCGCGGATGTAAGCGGATTTTGGACGCCAGGCGTGAGCGAACCAAATTTTGATAGTATTCGAGCTATCTCCGATCTTCGACGCACAGCCCGATAGTTAGATTCGACGTAAGTTAAATTCTCGCGAAAGATCCGGACGGGCGAGCAAGGACGGCGCGGAAGGCCGG
>NW_012070176.1:0-1809 GCF_000956235.1 Wasmannia auropunctata | reverse complement strand
CCTCGAAAATCGGAGGACGCAGGATCCCCTTAGCCGTTACGGTCGGGCTAATGAGCTCTTGTGACGGACGTTGTCGCAAAACGTCACGTCACAATACATAATTAGATATAATTATATATTTTTGAATACAATTAGATCAAGTCTGTAATGGGTTTATTTTTGTGGTAAATATAAAAAACTAAATTATTTTTGTGTTCGGTTATTTACTTATTAATTTTATTCTTTATTTATACGAACAATTTTTTTTGTACATAAAATTGTTTTAATTTTTTATCAAATAAATTAATATAATTATAAAAAACAAACCTAAAATTTTTCTTAAAATAACTGTAAACTTTGAAATTTATAATTTTCAACTACAAAAATTAATCTTCATAAAATAAAAATTATTATTTTATTTAATAAATGTGTAATTCTTACGTTTTTAATATTTTTAAACCTAATTTATGTATTATAATGAATTAATCAGAAAAAATAATATTTATTATGTAATAAATTTGAAAGAAAAAAATTAAAACGTGCAAATAATAAAGAATTTGTAAAATTGAAAAAAAAACGTGATTATTGAAAGCTTTGTTCATTTCTTGCTTCTCTTTTTATTTCGCCAATCTTTTGTGTTATAACTCGATATAAATCTTTCTTTGTTTGTTTGGCCCAATCTTGTTTAACACCATAATCAATTGCAAAATCTGAAATTATATAAGTATTTATAATAATTTTATGAATTTAGAAATCTATTACAAATATTTTTTACAACACAAAAGTTATTTTTATTTATTGTGATTAAGATTATTAAAATAATTTAAAAAATTATTACTTACCACCTATTGAGTTAATTGCAAAAGGATGTAAACATGAGACTGTAACATTTTGTCGGTCTTTTCCTTGTGTTCTAGGAGTTTGTCCAGTTAGAGTATAGTTAATCAATGTTTCTTTTTTAAACACTCCTGTTAAAAGTTTTCTAACAATGTGCGATGGTCTATGAGAATTTCCTAAAGTTGTATAATATATTGCATTTCTGCAATAAAAATTATTCTTCAAGTGTACCATCGGTAATCAAATTTTTTGTTTAATAATTTATAGATCAAACGAACTTACCAAGTAAAGTTCGATCATAATTATGCCGTCGAGTCTCGTCCGGATGGAGAAATAATTGTAGTAGTGCGCCTGAGCACGTTTAGTCAACAGAATTCAAAAAATACCATTTAAGTGGAAAAAATTCTTTTTTTTTTGTTTGTTTATCGGCGCCTAGCAACTCCGGCGCGCGCAGACGTAAACATCTTTATCATTCAAAATCTTAGACGAGTCACTTGAGAGAATCCACGATTCTGGGAGGGTAAGGGAGGGAAGGTCCATCCGGACGAGACCCGACGGCATAATTATGATTGAACTTCACTTGGTAAGTTTGTTTGATCTATAAATTATGCCTTAGGTCTCGTCCGGATGGAGAAATAATTGTAGATGTTCAGAACCTGACTCGTCCGTGTGTCTGAAAGAATCTGTTAAAGAAATCTAAAAAACACTGTATAAGATACCATGTCTCGTTTAATAATAAGGATTAATACAAAATCTTTGAAAGAACAAATATAAACATAAGAATAAAAGAATTAAATTTTACGCAGATAAAACCGCATTGGCGAACGCGTCTATATCTAAAACTTGTCTATTATAAAAATTAGCAAAAACGCGAGATTCGCCGGTCCAACCAGCCGTACGCTTAATAAGCTCCACAGACACTCCTTTCCGAGCTGTAAGCGAAATCGACGCATGTCGGGTGTTATGAGCAGAAAAAATGTCACTAACTCCATA
>NW_012070175.1:14690-15543 GCF_000956235.1 Wasmannia auropunctata | reverse complement strand
AAATGTGTTAAGCAATTGGAAAGCACCCATTGAAATTCAACCAAACGAATAGCAAAAATGAACGAGCAGCAAAGCCGAAAAAGCCGTGTGCAAGCCGTGTGTTATAAACTTGATATATATAATAACAGAAAATATAACTCGTGATGTGATACAACAGAAAATATAAGTATAATGAAAAATTGCGGAAGAAGTACGGAACCTTGTTTATGATTAATTTATTTTTAATAAGTTCTAATAGGTCTAATATATGTATACGCGCGATTGCAGAGATCATCTTCAATCTATCGACATCGAAAACGTAAATGATAAACCGCAATTATAATTTTTTAAACTTGATTATTATAAAGTAATCTTATATTGTAATTTAAAAAATTATTGATTATTAATAAATAAAATAATGCGCTATAAGCCAGAGCATTATTTAATTGTCAATATAATAAGATTCGTTAAAATGCAATTACACAATAAATATACTCAACAAATATACAGCTATTTATATTATATTATAAATTAAGGTTAAACTTCAATATGAATTGCTGCAAAATTTCTTTTCATGCGCAACAAATGCGGTGGAAACGATTCTGAAAAATTCGAATCACGTGACATCCCAAGGAGAACAGAAAGATCAAAATGACATCAAAATGATATCAAGATAAGATCAAATTTTAGTTTGTCAAAATGATGTCAAATTGCAAAAATTTTTGATGTATTCTTGACCATTCCAATTTAATTGCTAAAATAAATTTGTTTTAAATACAATAAATTTTATTAATTACCATCATATACTAGAGAATGAAAAAGAATATACATAACAAAATTGTGATTAAGAAATATGTATTTAGAAGCATATTTA
>NW_012070175.1:0-4021 GCF_000956235.1 Wasmannia auropunctata | reverse complement strand
TTATTTATGTAACCTCAAAGTGTACCAAGTTTTATTAAAATCAGAATTTGACACTTCGCGAGGTTCCCTTGTAAGTAACATTTTTAACCAATAGTAATGAATTGCTGCGACTGCAAACTGCGCAGTGCGCATGAAATGGCACCTTGACACTAGCGTCATCACGCATTCCGCAGTATTATTATATCTTAATGCTGATTGGCTGTTCATTTGTGTGGAGCATAGTGGCGCAAGTACTTCCGGTATGTCTAGCACCTGGGTCCTGGATACATACGTATGTAACATACGTACATGATACGCGCTATGGATAGAGCCATTTTGTTTAGAGATTCGACGGTTTCGACGTGGCGGCCGGATTGCCTGGCAACTCAAAGCTCGACATGATTTTTTGTAAGTATCGCGCGAATATGTTTATAATTTTTAGTGTTGTTTGTTTTTTATCTGCTTTTAACGACAGTTGAAATTGTATTACATAGAGAAAAGTTGGTATGAATTGTACTTAGATTAATAACCTGGTCGGTTCTTCTAACCGCGTGTGTGGTGTGTGTTCTTGATCGTTTTTATATAGTTTCAACGATATATTACTTATGCATTTGTGTCAACAATATGTTAAAGTAAAATTGTATACTTTTTGACTCTAGGTTAGAACAATTGCAACAATAAGTTTGATTTTCCTTTCTCAGCGTTACGCATGATCGTGATATGATCTTGCCGGATATAATTACGTATTGTTTCGAATTTTTGGAAAGCATATTTTAGAATCTGATTACGATATATAATTGCATGCATGCATAGATTTATATAATTACAATTGTACAAACTGAGGGAACATGTTTTTGATGTAAATTAAACTAGAAAAAGTGATCAGAATGATTTTATTTTTTGATTAAAATTATCAGAATTTTTCTATTTTAAAGGATTGATGGATCGTGGAAGCCTTACCATTGCAATCACTAAATCTCATTCCATTAGATTTTTAGCCATACATATAAAGTTTAGTGTATGAAGATAATTGATATTTGAACTGAAATCTTAGAATCACAACTGTATATAAGCTGTGTCAAACATTGCCGTCGAAAATTCTTTATGTTGATTTTTAGTTTAAAAAAATATTAATTTTTTAGAATAAATTGTATAATATTGGGTTTTTATTTTATTTGTAAATATAAGTCATATCAAAATAAGTAATAAAACAAAATACAAATATTTACAAAAATAATTTGAAAAATTTAGAATTAAGTTGAATAATCATAATTTTTATTATAAATATTATGCTAATCTTTCTAAGATTGATATAGCATATTATGATGTGAACAAGTAAGGACTAAATATATTTTTCGTGTTACTATTTGTTTCAGCTTAGATCGCATTATACTGTATATTAATGTTATGATGTTTTGATCATTTATGTGGTTTTTATTTCTTATTTTTCATTTTAAAAAGAATATATTCTATAAAGCTTCTTTTATTTATGAACTTTAATAAATGGATAACTGGTTTTGAATTGGATTTATATTTATAGGTTTATAGGACATTTTCAATTTCTTTGATTTTTATATCAAAAACATGTTCTTCTGTGATATTATAACCAAGTGATATTCTGTAAATATACGTATAAATAATACATATAAATTGATAGATGTAAAGAAAATATATACATTTGGTTTTAAAAAAATTATTTGCAATATGTTATAAATACTAAAAAATGCAATTTATGTTTTTTACTTTTATTATTTTGTTCATAAAAGTATTTAAGGAAGGTAATTAAAATATTAATATTTTTCCAGATTTTTATGTTAGAATATTTTAGAATAAAGTATAAAATATCATAAACTGTTAAATTTTTTATAATACTTTAATATCTTAATAATAAGTTTAGAAATTATATACATGTAAGAAAAATCAAGTTCTGTTTAAAAGAATCAAATTGCTTCTAAAATCTGCATTATCTGCCTTTATACATTAATATTATTATATTATGTATCTCTCAAAATTATTTTGCAACATTTATTTTTTCTATTAGAATAGCAAAGATATTTGAATTAGATGTAACATCATGTTTATGCGTGCAGACATATGTGTGTATACATATATGTACGTACAAAAGAGGGATCTGTGAAATTAGCACAATGTCGTGTTAAAAAAAAATAATTACAGTTTCAGTAGCACTTTTCATAGTTTTACAAAAATGTTTCTTATAAAAATAAAAATAAGTTAACTTCAACAATTACAAATTTTTTATACATTTTAAATATTGAACAGCATGATATTAATATTAAACTGTTTGAGACAAAGTATCATGTTGATTATTTTCCGCAATTTTAGCGAGTTTTTATTCTTGTTAATTCTATCAAAATTTCAACGTTATAACATTATTTTTAAACACAATTGGCTGCATATTTTTTAAAATAATTTTTTAATCTTTGAAGTCAACACTGGAGAAAAAAAATGCGGTGCTGAATATTCCAGCAGTTCTAGTGATTTTTTTTTTAGCAATAGTGGGTTTTCGTCTTTGAAGTCTTAATTCATTAATTCGAGAATTGTTAGTAAAAGAACTATGGCAACTAGCACTTTTTTTAAGTGTTGTGCTAGCGTCAGAAATTAAAAAATTATTTAACCTTGCGTCGGCAATTTCCAACTTTGGTTTCCAGAATAGGTCTTCAAAGTTTAAAGTTTTTTTTTATTATTTCGCGAACTATATAAAAATCTTAAGTAATTCATGTATACGCCGGATATCTGGCAAACCACCGAGATCCTTTGCCGTGAAAATCTCAAAAACAATTGCTGTTTGGAGTTGGCTTTAAATTGTAAGTCCCATATGCCTGTGTACAATCAGCATGCGCATATGAAGAGAATGGTAGGCCAAGGCTTGATTTGCCAAAGCTGCTGCATCATAGAAATAAATTCATGTATACTTCTAAAACGTTTAACAAGTTTTTACCATACTAGAAGTCAGATTGCATTTTATTTATTTTGTATAGATATAATGTAAGAATTTTGAAAAAAGGGATATAAATTTAAAGTTCATAAATTTTATATGAGTAAATGAAAAAAAAAGATTTTAGAATATAATACTTGATTGTACGTATTGCGGATAAAAAATAGTATAATAATGTTGGTTTTAAAAAATTACTGAATTATTTGATCATCTAGAAATAAGGATTTTTATGAGTAAAAAGTTTTTTCAACAAAAAAATCACTTTTACAGCAGAATAATTATGAAATTTGTTTTCATTACAATGAGTGTAAAAATACATAATGAAAGTTTTAGTTTGTATAAAAATATGTATCGTTTAAAAAAAATTTTATGTAGATATTTATTAACATCAATGAAAAAATATTGAAAAAATTTTAAAAATAAAATATTTATTGAAATATATTAAATATAAAAAAATTAATCAAAAACATATAAAACATGAAACATTCAAATTTGTAATTTGCAGATACATGGTCTGCATACAGATTACCGAGCGATTTCTATTTGTTCTAGCGAAACAAACGCATGATAGTGTCCTTACATACACAACATCACTATGTTTTTTTAGAATGAGATGGCGAACCATCAATTCATTTTCTTAAAGTTTACAGTAGAAAAAATTGATTGCGCCTTAAAAGACCCAAATTATACTAATGGATTAAAAATGTACAACTAATAAAACTATTTGAAAATGATGTTAGAGCACAGAACTTTGTTAGAACTTGCGAAAACTATCGCTAGAGCTGCGAAAAATAATCAGCTCCACACTTTGCCAGCTTTGCCTCCAAGTGTCATGTTGTGTTTAACATTTAAAATGCATAAAAAACTTATAATTGAAATTTTTCTTTCAAATTATGGTAACGGTGGAATTTGAATAGTTCCAACTGGAACTGTTGCCACAAATGGTACCTAATATTTATTGTTTTCTTGTACATTAAAGGGGAAAATATGCTAAATTCGCGAAGGTAGGTTTTTTTTTTGTATAAAAAAGTGCACGTAATAACTTCGTATAGCATACAACTGAGTCGACAAGGCACACAGGGGATA
>NW_012070174.1:0-1350 GCF_000956235.1 Wasmannia auropunctata | reverse complement strand
ATTTGGAAAGTAGAGATTTCAAGCTGTAAAATGCCTTTTTGAACATCTCGATACAATCATTTTTGACGAAGTTACTCTTTCTTGAATTTTGCCTATTTTTGGAGGGTAGAGTAAGTGATGCTTTAATTTTGTTGAGAAGTGTATATGTATATTATAAAATTGATAAAAAATATTAAAATAGAAAATAATACAATATTTAAAAAATCTTAATTTAGGATCGAATATAAAATTTCATTATCTATTTACATCTATTATTTCTAGAAAGAGAATTTTTTATTTTAAATGTTAATTTAACAATTATTAAAATTTTAAAAAAATATAATGTCAAATTATTAATAAAATAATTTTAATACAAAATACAAAATGTTCGACAAATAAAGATTCTATATAAAATTTATTGAATAATATTAAATTATTTTGCTAAATGTATAATTGTATATATAGGTATATGTAAGTAATTCTAATTAAATAAAAAAAGTTTTTAAAAGTTTTTTTAAACCAACCCTTTAAAACAATATATCTATTAAAATGCAAATGCGATTTAATTAACAGAATGTGAAAATAACAAAAAAATATCGTATAACAAAACAAAATATCGTTATAGCAAAATATCATTACAACAAAAAGATATCGTATATTATACGAAACATGTATATTGTATGTATGATATTTTTGTATGGGACAAATACAAATTTAAGAAACCATGCAGAACAAGAAAGTTAAAAAGCACACCACAACGTGGCACAAAGTGGGCGTGTTCAAACACATGATGGATGTCAGTGTCACTCTCGAAACACATGTTTCTTTTACGTTGGTACCACAGAAACGCGACCAATGTTTGTCTACCATCCAACCCGCTAATTATCGGCACCGTCGTCGCTGCCTTTGTCGGCTCCGACACTTTATAGAAATGTGAATCTTTAATTTAATTTCCGCAGACTAAGGCGCATATGTCGTATTATTTCTCTTTACTGAGAACTGTTAAAATTAGTCTTTCAAAAAACCTATTCATATTTATTGTATTACCTTAATAATAAATTTGTTTATTTGCATTAATACGAATTAATATGTAAAAAAATAAATTAGTTTCTTTAGTACTTTCTATATGATAAATTGAGTTATATGATTATATTGATATAATTACACCTATTCATCTCTTTATTTATTATATATAATTATACTATATCTGTCTCTTATACTTTATCCAACTTTTTTTATATTATGATAAAATGTACAATTTTAATATTTATTTGTCAGAGATCGATACACATAATAGAACAATTATCTTTTAATATATATACATATATATATATATATATATAAAGATAATTACACACACACACACACACA
>NW_012070173.1:0-1861 GCF_000956235.1 Wasmannia auropunctata | reverse complement strand
TGTTTGAGTGAGACAGAAGATATTGTAAGAAGTTTATTTAGAGATACCACTGACACTGAAGAGTCTGCTTTATCGACCTCGTGCAAATTTTTCCGACCTTCCGGCATTGCCTTAAGATACCATACATAAAATATAATATATAAGATTAATACAACTTTTTCTAATTTAGTATAGTAATCATGAATGAAACAAAAGAATTACGTTGCCCTGAGTGTAATACCTTCTTGAAAGATATAAATACTTTCTCAGCTCATTTACGAAAACAACATGCATTAGCATTAAGTAGATATAAAAAATTTGGTTTCACTTGTACGCAAGATGGCTGTAAACGTTCATTCATGAGATTTACATCACTGAGGCGACACTTGAGATTATGCCATAATTTGAAACATAATAATCCAGATAATTCCAGTAGAATATCGTTCAATGAAAATGATGTTTTAGGGGAATTATTTGATGAAAATATTGTAAATAATGTAAAATCTCTTAAAGAAAGAAATGATAATGAAGAAGACGATAAAGAGCAAAATGCTGAAGAAAATTCTTACATTGTAGATTTTAAAACAGAATATTCATCAGCTATAACTAGATTAGTTGCACATATGAGAGCACACTCTTCAATTACAGGAGCAGCATTAAGCAGATGTTTGACTGGTACTGAAACATTGCTTGGCAATGTTTTTGATCTATTAAAGATGGATCTTTACAAATTTGCTACAAAAAAGAATTTAAATGAAGATCATGATTTTAAAGAATTATTATCAAAGTTAGACGTTGGAAATTTATTCAATAATTTGCATACTATAGATGGTCAAATAAGTGCTATAAAAATGTTTTACAATTTTGTTGATCCCATTGAAATACCATTAGATTATCGTATTGACCAACGGAAAAATAGACGTACTAAGGAATGGGAACCTCAGCAAGTCTTAGAAACATTCCAATATGTACCTATAATTGATACACTTAAACTTATTATGAGTCACAGTTTTATAAGGAATCTTGTTGATAACGAATCATCATCCCCGAATGATTTTATTTGTAACTTTAAAGATGGATGTCGTTTCAAAAACAGTCTTTATTTTCAGAAATATCCACAAGCTCTACGAATTCAATTTTATTATGATGAAATAGTAATAAATAATCCATTAGGATCAAAAGTACATTCTCATAAACTTGGGACGTTTTATTTTTCTATACAAAATTTGCCTCTTTATTTAAATTTTTTTCAAAGCTCGATCCATGTGCTTGCTATCTGTCACTCTGGAGATATTGAAAAATATGGAATGAATAAAATATTATTGCCATTTATTGAAGATATGAAGAAGCTTGAAAGTGATGAAGGAGTACTTTGTAATTTTCAGGGTCAGGATTACGTTTTGCGAGCCACGTTAGCAGCTGTTTGTGCTGATACATTGGCTGCTCATCAACTTTTCGGACTTTTAGGACCAAAAGCTAATTCATTTTATCGGATGTGCATGATTCAACGTTCTGATTTATTAAATGATTTACATGGTCCTTTTGAACAAAGAAATAGAACTTTGCATGCAGAGCACTTAAATTTAATTAGAACTGGTGATGAGGCAATGATGACTTTAACTGGTGTACGACAGGACACAATTTTGAACGAACTCCAATTTCATTTTACTGAAAATTTTGTGCTTGACATATTACATGATATATTGGAAGGTGTTGATGAAATAACATTGTTTCTGGTCATGAAGCATCCCTTACGGAAAAGACCGACTGCCGAGGTATTACTGGCTACTACATAGAAATATCACACGAAACTACTGGAAATATTATTGGAAATCACATAGACGTATTACTGACAATTACACAGAAGTATTACTGATGTGTG
>NW_012070172.1:0-943 GCF_000956235.1 Wasmannia auropunctata | reverse complement strand
TGTCGCAAGCAGAAGACGGCATACGAAAGAAAACGTATCAAATAGCCTATAGCTCTTATTGCAAAGAGGAGAAACAGATCGATGTCATCCGTTCCTTTTTAGTGCTTTCACGATCTATTCCCCGTGTTCACTTCGAGATAGAGATAGAACGGTATTACTTTTGCAGATGAGATGGGAGAGGGGCGGGGAGGGGGAGGGGAGGGGGACGGAAACAGGAGAGATGTAAATACGTACTGAGGACGGGAGGGATGTAAATACGTACGGACGTTTTGAAACGTCGGTAGCTCCCATGAGACGAGGCCTGTATGGTCGAACGAGCGCGCTTCTGCTTTCAGCACGAAAATGGCGCCGGAAGCGGCCGCCATTAGTAGAAGGAGGTATTAAACTCGGCTTGTTGCTCGACGACGACGAGCAAACAGGAGCCGATAATCGTTGCCGCGATACGAGAGAAAAGTGCGATTTTTTTCGGGTACTTTAATGCGTTAATTATCTCGATCTCACATTGTTCATCTCGATCTTCGACAATTAAATGGCTCCGCTTTTTTCTTCACGTGACAGAAACGGCGGGGCGCGATTTAACGTAAAGTAAACGAATAAAGAATAAATCAAATTAACGTTGAATTTATATTCCGTTCGACATTTCTTTACCTTCTATACATATATTTTCAGAAATATGAATTATACTTCATATCCGGATATTAATACATTGCAATTGTCTACGTAAATGATAGGTGGAGTGGTCTTTATGGAATGAAACCTTCCGTTCAGAAAAATAATCTCTTTATATGAGATCACAGTCTAATAGAATAAAAGAAATCATTTTTGCTCGTTATCTCCTTTACATTACACATTCTGGATGATTAATGCAAAACAGCTGCAGTATTATATTCCAACTATAATACAACATTATTGCCTGAATATTGTTCGATTAATAATGCTTCCA
>NW_012070171.1:0-936 GCF_000956235.1 Wasmannia auropunctata | reverse complement strand
GTACAAGAAAAATGTTATAAGTATCTCGCACAGTTGCAGTTGAAAAATATTGGTATTGAAAAACAGCAAACTGCAAAGATCGTTACACGGATGCCACAAAATTTCAATGATGAATCATCGAAACTCGACGACGATTCTGGACTTTTCTGTTTTAAAACGAGTATAGGTGAACGAGATGCATGGTACGTAGATTCAGGTGCTTCTTATCATTTAACTAATAACAGAGCTTTTTATGACAGGTTTAACAAAGATGTCTGTGAAACAATAAGATTAGCTGACGGACGAAAGACGAAGTCTGAAGGAACAGGAGATATTACACTTTACTGCGGTGAGAATAATGATATTAAGCGTGTAATAGTAAAAGGCGTTCGATATGTGCCTAATTTAGATTGCAATCTTCTTTCAGTACGCGCACTCACATCGCGAGGATTGCGTGTGAATTTCGTTGAAAATCGCTGTGAAATAATCAATGGCAACACTGTCGTTGGAACTGCGGAAGCTGTAAATGGTCTCTTCAAACTGTGCCGTATACAAAAGGCATTGATGACTGTGAACATTATACGAAAATTGTATACACACTTCGCATCGACGTTTTGGACACCGCGACCCTGAAGCAATCAAGTTACTGGAGAGTAAGTCAATGGCATGTGGAATAAGAATTATGGACTGTAAAGGGCGTTTTTCCATGCAAAACGTGTACAAAAGGTAAATTAACACGTTTACCGTTTCCAAAAAAAATCTCACACGCAGTCAAAAACATCTCTAGACTTAATACATAGTGGTCTTACCAGTGAGAAAACTAATATCAAATCAATATCAAATTGATATCAATACCATCAGAACATATCAACGCGTGCATTTCATCAGAGGACATCGACAGATTTTGAAATTTTGATGTCTTTTCGATGTATCGTTGAAAGATTGTAAGAGCACACG
>NW_012070170.1:0-931 GCF_000956235.1 Wasmannia auropunctata | reverse complement strand
TGTTTCAAGCAGAAGACGGCATACGAGAGGAGAAACTTGTCATCAACGAAACGGGGTGAAAGTGGAACCGCGATAGTAATTTAATTACTTTGGATCCATACTCGTCATTGTCGCCGTCATGAACGGGACGATGAATGGCAAAAACTTGAATTTAATTTCGATTTTACGATCCTCGCGCGAAACCGGGGCGCGTTTAAATCATTATCGAGATCGAGCCGACGTAATGTTCTTTTTTTCTTTTTTTTTTTCAAATTTATGCAGATACGTAGCGAAAGCGCGCGTTCGAGCGCCCGATTGCACAATTATAATTGTGCAAAGTACCCGGCTTGTGTGTATTTTATGTCAAAACTTTGCCAACACATTTTTTCCCCGCGCGTCCACACACCGCGGACGGATGCACGTGTTTCCAATCGTAAATTTTATCGCATATCTACAGGCAAACGCCTCGCTCGCGTCTATACCATTTGCACGTTGCAATTTACGCGGGGTTCTTTCTTTTTTTCCTTTCTTCTCTTTTTCTTTCTCTTTTTTTCCTCACGTTCGGTCTCACGCTTACATTTTCAGAGCGTGCATTCCGACCGGATCGGCCGTAAGACCGACACGATAAGAATATTTCAGTCGGCGCGCGCTCGCGTATGCGGTAGAAATCGCCGCGCGGGCGTCTTCGCGCTCTCTCGCGCCAACGCGGCAACGATATTTCACGTTGCATACGCCTAAATTGCAAAGCCATAGGTGGCGGAGAAGAGATAAGAGCAGATTACCGCCGGCTGCTGAGTGCACCGTGTAGATCGCTGCTGATTGCACAGAGGTAGAGAGTGGACCGGAACCGTCTCGGTTTATAAACACTAACAAATAATGATATACCGCGCGTGCACGAGAGCACATTTGTTAAGGGATTTTACCAGTCGCGTTTTGCGCCAATCGTCGAATT
>NW_012070169.1:0-912 GCF_000956235.1 Wasmannia auropunctata | reverse complement strand
TTATTATTATTATTATTATTCACAGAAAAACATTTAATGTATTTGATATTATTATGACATAAATTCAAAGTCTATAAATTAAAATTTATTAAAGTGCATTGATTTTCCGTATAGTTCATTACAATGCATAATTGTAGAATTTATTGCAATAAATAATATCGCGCCACAAACGTCATTATTTATTAAATATAACTTGCTCATCAATAACGATTTTGTTACCGAAAATCGTTACTGATGACCAGATAATATTTAATACATAATAAAAGGCTTTTGTCATAGTTGCCTATTGCAACCAAATATTATATATATAATTGCGCATTATAAATAAATAAATTATTTATAGAATATGTGTTATTTTATTATTTTTCATAATTACCTCTTTTGATATGAACCTAAACATTAAAAAAACAATTTTATATATATTATTATAATAGAAAAGAAATATATATATATATATATATATATATATATTTCTTTTCTATTATAATAATATATATAAAATTGTTTTTTTAATGTTTAGGTTCATATCAAAAGAGGTAATTATGAAAAATAATAAAATAACACATATTCTATAAATAATTTATTTATTTATAATGCGCAATTATATATATAATATTTGGTTGCAATAGGCAACTATGACAAAAGCCTTTTATTATGTATTAAATATTATCTGGTCATCAGTAACGATTTTCGGTAACAAAATCGTTATTGATGAGCAAGTTATATTTAATAAATAATGACGTTTGTGGCGCGATATTATTTATTGCAATAAATTCTACAATTATGCATTGTAATGAACTATACGGAAAATCAATGCACTTTAATAAATTTTAATTTATAGACTTTGAATTTATGTCATAATAATATCAAATACATTAAATGTTTTTCTGTGAATAATAATAATAATAATAA
>NW_012070168.1:0-1819 GCF_000956235.1 Wasmannia auropunctata | reverse complement strand
TATATATATATATATATATATAGAGTGATGTCTTAAACGTATAGTTACATCTTTTTTTAATATACTTGATGTTTCGTATTAAGGAATTTAACGAGAATTTATTCTGATATCCATAATTTTTGTACATGAGATTGACGCTTTGTTGAAGTTTTAACTTTATTTTTACGTGTTTTGTGTGTTTTTACATCACTACTATTTCTTTACTTCATCGATGACCTGCCTCAGAACAGTAGATTTCGAGATTTCTTTCGTGGAGATTTTTCTCCCTTTCTGTTTTCCTCTCCATCCTACTTTGCGTCATCTTTCGTTTCTCGCTTCCCGCGCGAGCGTCCCATCTTATCCGTCCGCTTCTCCATTCTCTCCACCTCCGACTTATCCCGCGAACAAAAAGGCACCTGCGACAATTCTTATCTATTCTCAATGCACTCTCTGGCTCTCGCGATCGTGCACCTCGATTTTCTACGTCTCGTCCCGACGACAATTCTCGCGCGAATGATGACGACAAACTACAACTGGATGCGCTGATGCACCGGAAATGTCCTCCCGCGGGAAAGTCCCCAGGTGCTGAAAGCTGTAGGGCTTTAAGACCGGTTCCGCCGTTGCTCGCCAACCTTCGATGCTGCTTCGACACTGACAGCCGGATACTTCGATCAAAGTATCCAGAGATCATACAAGTATCTCGGAGATCGGAGAGACGTCACGTAAAAACATGGGTTAAAGAGGAACAGACTTAATTTCGAGTAAACTGTAACGTGTCTTGAACGCACTGTAATTTAAATCAGATTAAATATTCAAGTTAATTTAGAAATATTCTTAAATCTACATTTTATTGACTTATATTTTTATCTCAAACTAAAGTACAGATTTAATATGATAGAAGAACTCAGCTGCACACTCGTAATTGATAATGTAATTATTTTTACATCAGAACCTTATCGCTCGTATGAAATAACACTATAGAGAGATCCTGTAGAAAACTTTGGAATGATTTATGATGGAGACGTTAATGGCTAGGTTGTATAGCAAGGTACGGAGAAGTGCGAGGAAAATAGAGACATAATTGATCACTGTTTTACATTGTCACTGTTTGAATTGGACAGACGCTATCTTTTATTCCCATCTTCTCGATAGTATAAATACTATGGTTGAGAAACGAAAATGAGTGATCGGTCGGCTCAACGATCCTCCCGTCAAGATTTTCAAATCACGTCAATCTTTACAGTTGAAAATTGTCTCGAACTCGCTGTGAACATTTTTCTTCGACGAAAGTGTAACATTACCCTACGAAAGGGCAGAGTATGTCACGCCGTGTTTTCCACCTACTGCAGGCTGTCGCTATCGGCACCATCGCGGTATAGGGAAAACGAGCCGATAAAAATAATCGGGGCATCTATACGAGCGGACGCTTCTTGAAATATGCACGCGGCGGTATCGTCGAGGCGCGTAAAGCTACTTGTCGTACTTACTCACCCCCGGAGTTGTGTGTCTACTTTCTTTCGCGTATACGCGCGTACGCGCGAAGTTTCCGTGTGCGTGTATATATGCATGTCGACGTAATCCGCAAGCAAACCGTTATCCTCGAGCGATTGTTGTACCCGCTTCCGCCCGGTCTGGCCTATCGATCACCGGGGCGGATAGCAAAGACCGGTAAAAGCCCACTGACTGATTGCTAAAGTGCATCGATGCGGTGTCGATGCACCTTGCACTCTTCATCGATCGCGAGACGGCGCGACGCGGCGCACGGCGCCCCGCGTCGCAGTGAGACGCCGGCTATTTATTTTCCGACGTATATACATATACATTTATATATATATATATA
>NW_012070167.1:0-1145 GCF_000956235.1 Wasmannia auropunctata | reverse complement strand
CGCGCGCGCGCGCGAGCGAGCGAGCGGCGAACCTCCTCGTTTATCCGGATATTACAAATAAATAATTAAGGACGCGCACCAATCATGTGGCCCGTGGAAGCCATTCATTATGAAGATTAAGTCGTTCGACCAACCCCCTTTTCTGGACCTCGGCTCTCTCCGTCTCCACCCCGGGACCACGGGCTAAACAAACGATCGACGGAGTCTCTCTACCTAATACCCACGCGCTGCTTTTCAATTTACATACTTCCGATAAGTTATTCCGGGGCTCGAACGAAGGAGGGGGGAGAGGGGGGAGGGAGAGATATACGCTATAAATTCCGGCTCGTTCCCGTTGACATAATGTATACTTATGTATACCTCGATAATTGGGGAGGCGTCGTTATTTCTACGCCTACGCAAAAAAATTTCGATAACCCCTTTGACTATCCCTATTTAGGCCTTGGCTTGTGAGCCGTATAGATACGGAGATTTATAGAGAAAAATAGGACGGCGCGCGTTTCGTTTGCACGATTATTACGTAAGGTGAGATCGCGATGTAACTTAATTGTGATTCTTGGGATTATAATGATAACAGTTGCGATTTTATGAAAAGATTAATTAAAGACTAAACTACAGATTCGTATGAACTAAATCATGCAAATGTATTCAATGTTTTTATAAGAAATATTTTGTGCGTGATAAAAGTAATTCCGCTTGCGAAATAATGTACATTAGATCACTTTACTAAAAAATAGTAGAGATTTAATGTTATTTAGTTATTTAGTTATTTAGTTAGTTTTAATTTTATGTTATTTAGTAATATTTAATTCTGAGAATTATTCTTTATACAAATATATTGCAATTCTTGCAATCAATTTGTGGAATGCATTATTTAATATATTCATTTAATGTGTCAATAATTTAAAAAACAGTCGATTTCATTTCGTACCTTTTTTTCAATGCTACTTGTATTAATAACGTTTGTTGTTTTTTATTAAGTAAGTAAAAAATGCTGTAAAGGCACATTATATTTTCTATTTGCGAAGAAGCCAGTGGAGTTGTTAAGCTTGTTGAATTCCGCAATATAAATCGAACTCCGCAACGAAAATCTATAAAATACCGGTTGCGCCGACCTCTTTTCACATGAATTAATTCTTTATGTG
>NW_012070166.1:0-823 GCF_000956235.1 Wasmannia auropunctata | reverse complement strand
TAAAATTGAGTAAAAAAAGATGAATCCAACAATTTCTGTGTGCGCTTCTCGCACTCAAATCGCCTAAAATGCACGAATTCCTTTAAATGTATAAATTGAAAACACAAACGTGATGTACAGATAGAATTTTATCTGCAAAACACGCTTATCTTGACAATGGCATTTTTCATAAGATTTGCAGAAACGATCGAAGATTGTTTCAACATGATGCTTCTGATACAGATGCTCGGATGCTCGTTGCAACTTTGTTTCCAGTGTTTGCAGACATTCATGGTGAGCCACAAAGAAAGGAGGGATGAAATCCCGTTGAAATAAAAAAAAAAGAAGAAGATAAACCGATCTGCTGTTATGATTCCTCCTTTTATAGTCAATAATGGACGAAATAGTAATAGACGAAGTATTCTTCTTAAAATTCTGTTTCTTGTTGATCTACGTGACTTACATATTGCTGCAATTGTACCTGTACTGTTACATCGGCGAGAAACTATTTGTCGAGGTAATACAAACATTGGTAATTTATTGATTGATATATTGATGTATAAATCCCGATATTTTGATATCACATCGCTAAAACTATGTATATCTTGAATCATATTTCCAAGAACTAGTTGATTAAATTTTCAGACAAACATTGAGATAACCTATTGATTAATTTATTGATTAATTTATTAGCACGCGTAAATCTCAATATATGTTTTGATATATCGATATGCTGCCGAAACTACGTATATTTTGGATCATATTTCTAAGAACAAAATTAAATTTTTATGCAAATATAAACACTGGTAATTTATTGATTAATTTAAGATCGGAAGAGCACACG
>NW_012070165.1:0-1647 GCF_000956235.1 Wasmannia auropunctata | reverse complement strand
CTTCTGTGTAATTGTCAGTAATACGTCTATGTGATTTCCAATAATATTTCCAGTAGTTTCGTGTGATATTTTATGTAGTAGCCAGTAATACCTCGGCAGTCGGTCTTTTCCGTAAGGGTTCTAATTAATATTAAATATATGCATATTATAATAGTAAAAAATATAACAATTTAGAAGAAATAAAATAATTTCAAATTTTTTATTAATATTTGTTAAATAATCATAATTTTATAAAATGTCAATTTTCTTTTGTAACAATATTTTACGAATATTTATCATGTAATTTTGAGATGTTATATACTGTATAATTTCTGTGTATATTTTTATATGCCACGGCAAAAATATGTTATTACTTTTCTAAGATCTTTTTTCAAAGTCATTACGCAAGGTGCAATTACGATTTGTTGCAATGCTATATTATTTACCGGATAATTGTGTGGTGATTTTAAAATGTACATCTCATCTGATTTGGTATCAATAACACGTAGCATTCCGCAACTCTCGCCACAATGAGCACCGATAAATTCCTTTGTCGTCTATATGGTAAACAAATCCATCGCATAGAAATATAGTCGTGCCGACACATTTTCCCGGTAACTCTTCCATAACCGCGATAAAATTTATCCCTAAAATTGAAAAAAATATCAAAGGTCGTATTGCAACTTACAATTAATATATACCAGTATTGATCAAAATCTATGGCTGCGTTTCGTTTCACGCATGATACGCGTGATGTGTTATTTTAGTTTTCACCTTGTTATTCACCGAAAATGAAACAAGGATAACATAATAAGAATATCATGCGCATCATACAAAACGGAACGTCTATAGCTTACGTTACGTATATGATTTTCAATATATGTACTGGCGGTATACAATAAAACTTCAAAGTTAAACCGAAAAACAGTATTTATATGGAATTATTACACGAAAAGTATTGGTATGAATTGTAATGTGTATACATATTTCTTACCTAACAAGTTGATTCAACTCCCAAAAATATATGGCACCCAACTTCACCGTACATTGATATACGTAAGTCGAAGAACATTAAAAAAATTGTCACATGTACGCGGTTTTCAATTGCGACGCGATTACAGTGTAGGAGAGAAGATACGACTGACGACGGCACGATTGCCTCTCGTGCTTCTTCTTCTTCTTTCCTTATGGGACCCACATCTAAGCGGGTATGATACAGCCCAAGAGATTTTAAGTCGTTTTCTCGTTACCGAGTTCAAAAAATGGTGCAATCACTCGGGAGCCGAACAGCACGTTCATCCCCCTCGAGCTCAAACAAAAGACATATCATGCTCGTGCTAATACCGTTGATGATGGCTCGGCTCGAGCGAGGCCCGGCAATACGTAGTTAGGTTTGAAATATCTCAAGTGACCAATCAGAGTTAAGGATTGTTCGGGCAACACAATACGCAGTCGCAGAAGCAATGCTGTCTCGCTCGACGAATGAGGAACTTTAAGGCCTGGAGCACATGAAATGTATAACTAATAGCGTTTTCGATTTGCTGACTCGATCCGACACCGAATCGAGTCGGATCAGATCAAAAGTTCGATTTTAAACTCGATGACTAAAAAGTATTATGGCGGAAAGTGATTTTATGGGTGCAAGCTCAATAATACCTTTGCGAACTG
>NW_012070164.1:0-1278 GCF_000956235.1 Wasmannia auropunctata | reverse complement strand
TTCAGACGTGTGCTCTTCCGATTCGTAGGAGTGATCACTAAAGAAAATTTCTGATGTAATTGCTTATAAATTGTCTGCACATATGTATTGTACGTTCCTATCGTCTTGCATTTCATTGGATCCAACCCAAAACAAAAGTTGCGCGGCGATACCTGCGCGAAGACTCAGTTTTTCGCTGAGTGGACCTACTGGTTATACTGTGATAAAAACGTCTGCAATTACTACATTTATCCGTGGAAGGAATCCGTGAGTACGTCGTGTTTTTTTATAGTAAATCAGAATGCCAAGAGTACGGAAAGAAGAAATACCTCAAAGTAAAAGGCATATTCATCGTTTAGCAAAAGAACAAAGTGCACTTAATTTACAAGCTATTGAAGCAGAAATTGCTAAACTTCAACAAAATTTAACAGTACATAAAGATATAGATTATAATAATGTTGACGTAAATATAGGTAATAATGACATAGATAATAACGACATAGATAATAATGATATAGATAATTATAATGACATAGATCTTGATAGTAACATAAATATTTTGAAAAATATAATATAATAACAGAAAACACAAATACATCACAGATTGTTAATGAAATTCAAAATATTGAAGATAATATTGATCAGTATTCATTTAATTATGAAAATGACGATGCCGCAAGTATTGATAGTTATCACTTATATTGATAGATATCTTTTATCAATATAGTAATAGTGATGCTAATAGTATTTTGTATTATGATAGTAATTACAGTTCTGATAATAGTATAAATGATAAGCAACATTTTAATAACTCCTTTAATTATTTATTAAAAAGTTCAAAATCAGTGCAAAATGAAGAATTTCAAAATAAAATTAAATATTGGGCAATAGAATTCAAAATTCCTTATAATGCTATAAAATCGTTATTATCAATATTAAATGAATACACTAAAACAAAATTTCTTAAAGATTCTCGTACTTTATTAAAAACGCCAAAATCAACCACTATCATAAATATGGATAATGGAAAATATTGCCATTTAAGCTTAATAAATGCCATAAAAAAAATTATTGAAAAACTTATATTAAAACATAAATTTAACAGTGTAAATCTTTTAATTAATGTTGATGGTGCTCCTTTAGGTAATCTTCTGAAAAAGGTGTTTGGACAATTTTATGTAAAGATTCCGAGTTAAAGAATGTATACCGCGTGTGTGAAGTTGGCACCTCATCTTTCTGCACCGCAGGTTTTTATGCAAGTTCCGTTTGCACCCGTAATAGTTCTACAGTTCCTGATAG
>NW_012070163.1:0-2805 GCF_000956235.1 Wasmannia auropunctata | reverse complement strand
GTGTGCTCTTTCGATCTTAGCATATTTTTGCACCTGCTACCATTATTACTTTTTTCATTACTTCCACAGTTATCCCTTCCTCCGTGCCACTCTTGTTTTCTAATTTACAAATTATACGGTTTAATTTTTCTACATCTATTTCACTAAATGTTTCAAATTCACTATCCTTATACTTATTCGCTTCTAAATCCATATTGTTATCTACAATGTTCATTAATAGATTATCTACAAAATGTCTGTTAAATATCATTAGCCATTTCATTTATATTATTATGCATTATATTACCACTGTAAATTACCTTTTGTATATCATTATATATATTACTTTTTAACAATTCTTTGAGCGACCCTCACATTCTTTTTTTATTTTTTTTATTTTTATTCAGTTTTGACTTTAAATAATTTCTCTTAACTTTTCTGCATTTATCAACTACTTTGTTTCTCAGTTATCGATACAATTCCCATTTTCACTTTTACTTGTTCGTGCTAATTTATAGGTCTCATCCTTCTGTTTTACTATTTGCCGAATCTCATCAGAAAACCATTGCTTACCTATCCTCCTATTTTGCAGAGTAATTTTCTTTCTTGGCGCAACCTCATCTAGACAATCGCATCTACCGTTAAATTTGCTAATACATTGACATTAACATCATGTATTACATTCTTATCAATTACTCTCACTCTTATCAAGCATTTCCAAAAATCTTTCCACATTCATTCTCTTATAATCTCTACATACAATTGTTCTGTTCTCTGCTTCTTTTATTCTTACATTCCAGTATAACATGACTATTGAATAGTCCATTACTTTTTCATACAGTATTGTTCATGCAGTATTGTTCATGCAGTATTGTTCATGCAGTATTGTTACCTCTAATTTCTCATTAGTGAAGACCAGATCTATTATTGTCTCTGAAGTACTTACAATTCTCGTAGGTTCATTGACTAACTGTTTCAAACCTACTGTATTCATTATTCTTATTAACTTATTTTGATAATAATTTTTTCTTTTCATGTCAATATTAAAGTCACCCATTATTATAACGCTACCATTCAATAATTTATCATTGCACCGAAGGAAAAACATTCGACTAAAGGCATATACGGCGCGCGGAATGGAGAAGCTGTGAGGGAATCATCAAAGTCGGTGTGTTTTATCGCCGACGCATGTGTGCGACGACGAGCGTCCGCGAACAAATGTGGTAACGACGACGCTCGCCGTAACGCCGCAGAAATGTTGGAGAAAAATGAGGAGAGAACGATCGGCCGAAAGAGAGAGGGTTTTGCTCGAGAAAAATTTTATTCTCGCAATCGAACGCGATTTGATTGGCGTAACGAGGCGTTGATCGGGAGAGTGCGCCGCGCGGTACGGAGAAATACTCGTATCAATCATTGTTCGCGGGTATAAATAGTTCCGCCAGCATTTTCTCTTCAAACTTTTCATTGATTCGATATCAAAGACGGAGCTCATCCCTCGCGCTCCGATAAGGAGCGCGCCCCGTAAAAGTCATCATCTGTGTATGTCTGTCTCTTCCCCGCAAATCCACATTTCCGGAAGAGGGGGATGGGGGGAGTGCGAGCCGGTGAATCACCGATAACTGCGAGCGCACCGATCTGCGTTCCTCTCTCCCCTCCCACCCCCGAATCCTCTTGCCCTCATCCCCCTTTTTTTGCGACGCAAAAAGAAGCCCCTTTCTATCTATCGATCAGTAATTGTAGGTTTTCGCCTTGGCGCGCCCGCAGATTGAACTTCCCAGCTTTGTGCTTTACCGCGCGACCGCCGAATCGGCGGATTACTGCCTAAGCCGCTTAAATAAGCGTTCGATTGTGTCGACGATTTAATGCGCATTAGCATTTTAAACCGGCCTTTCAATCCATAGTCGAAAGTTGCTACAATGGCCATACGAAGTATTCGCGAGTGCTGCTAGCTAGTTTTAATTGCTTAACTTTATCCAGACGAGAGGGTGGCGGCGGACGGGGAGGAGGAGGGGAAGGAGGGAGAATGTTTTCGTTAACGCGATTGTTATTCTGTTCGCTTTTAAATAAGATAATTTGAAAAGAGCGCGCGGAGAGGGGCGCGAAACGGGGTCTTTTTATATCGCCGCGATCGATTATTTAAGGCTCTCGTTGTCCATTAGCGTTAATTGTTTCGCATTGAGCGATATTAAAGCGGCAGCTTAAAATTTATTTGCAAATATCAGCGCGCTCAATCGAATATTTACGCTGCAGGAATGCAATAACGTAACACGCGGCACGAGATATTGTCCCCGCGCCATCCTCGTCCTATTTTATTCAACGGTAAATCCCGTAGACTGCACGCATAGTCTATCTACGGTTTTTTTTTCACATTGGTACATTTCCTCTCCCCCCCCCCCTCCCGCTTCCGGCCGCCGCAGCCGTCTGCGATATCTAATTTTTTAACATAGAAAATTTATGAACGGCGCGGCGCGCGTACGTTCTTCTGTTGGTCAGTTTTTATTTAAGGTAGATTTATATAGGTATACGAATTGAGAAGGATATTAATGCGTTGCGTGTTTTTTCGCAGACATACCAACGCCTACCACGGAACCGACGACGACGAGCACACTGCCCGTTCCTACCACGGTGGAGCCAGGTAAATATTAAGTAAAGCTTTAATTAAAATGCTTTAATTGTTAAAAAGAAATTCTGTTTCACGGAGAAAAATAATTTGCTAGCACAGCAAATTTTATGCTGTTATAGCAAATTATGTCAGTTATTATATGGACAGCAAAGAGATTTGTTAGGTATACTAATTGCTATTTGCTAAATATGATTTTGAGATCG
>NW_012070162.1:0-740 GCF_000956235.1 Wasmannia auropunctata | reverse complement strand
ATATATATATATATATATATATAGGGAAAACGAACAAAAATTTTTATTTTTATCCTAATTTTTTCTAAAAAAAAATGTCGAGGTCGCATCCTGCAAGTAAAAATTATAGCATTACCGGTGATGTTAACAATAACGCACGTACTTCGGACCCGTCTTCGCGAACCCCACGACACCGTATACGTCTCTATGTACCTGCACTTTTCCTAAAGTGTTCGTATACATGTACCTGGGTGGTCGTTATATACATGTATATGTGCACCATTAATACATTGAAGACGAATACAAGCCGCCCGCATACCTCGAAAGACTGGACTGAGTTCTCTCTCTCTCTCTCTCTCTCTCTCTCTCTCGCAATTTGCGAAGCTCTCATTTCATTATATCATAAAGGTATCGCACCAACTACCATTCCGCAATTTCTTTACTGTGCCGGTTGTGGCTGCAGCTCACTGCAGGACGAAGTCGTCGTCATGTCTACCTAGCGCGTCTCTCTTTATTAGATCCGTTGTCTCTGCATCAAGTGACTCCTGCGAAATGCAATAACATCCGTCGAATCGATATTTCTTTCACGAAGGCGGTAGGTATATCGCATTTATCCTGAGAAACACAGCGATACAAGAGTCGCAACCTCCTTCGAGAGGATGCTGAAAATTTGATTCTATGAGATACTGATAGTGGAAGATGGTATAAGACTTGCAACAATTTCGCATTCAGTGGTAGCTCTCTTCAAACCGTTCAAAATT
>NW_012070161.1:0-701 GCF_000956235.1 Wasmannia auropunctata | reverse complement strand
TTTTTTCTTTCTTTTAATGATGCCGATCGAGTGACGCATGGCGCAAAAATGAATCTTAAAAAAGAAAGTATAACACATTATTATTTCTATGTTATTATTCTATACGTAGTATGTGAATTATACTACATATAGAAATTATACAATTTATGAATTGATTTGTGCACGTGTAAGTCACATGTGTAACGTGAGGCAAATTTTCCGCAACGGCGACGGGAAATTGGGTTGCCCGCTACGATGCGATTCGAGCAAACTATACGCCATATGTGTGATTTGGTCGATAGGTTCGCTTGTCGACGTGTTAATCTGGCTATTAGGTGGCGGCGGCAGCCGAGATATCTCGCGAGCTCAGACCGTGTGTGCCAGATGGCACGATCGAGATAGCTCGGCGCCGTGTGCATCTCACCAAGTGCATCATCGATATCTGACTCCGAGGTCGCGCTTATGCCCGCGCGAATTAACTCGCGAGAGAGGAAAGCCAAGCCTTTAACTCGCGTTATAACTAAAGAATGGAGCCGATTATAACCAGTGCCAGAGGCACCAAATTAAAGATGAACATTTCTCTTCGCATTAATTCGAGAAAATAGATTCAAAAAACAAAAATTCTCCAACAAAAGTCTTGCGCAATAACTCGATCAAGTGATCAATTAGATCTTATTAGAGGCTGTCTCTTATACACATCTCTGAGCGGGCTGGCAAGGCAG
>NW_012070160.1:0-1958 GCF_000956235.1 Wasmannia auropunctata | reverse complement strand
AAAAAAATTAAAAATTATTAAAAAAAATTAATTAATAAATTAATTATTTATTAAAATTATTAAAAATTAATTTTACACATTTATTTTATTCAATTTTTTTGAAAATATTAAATGTAATATATATGAAATCTACATTGCTTATATGTTGACTCTATGTTGAATCTGTTGAATCAATATTGATTTGCAACATCTCTAAAATATAGACTCAAGGGACATTAGACATTTCTGCAATGTCTTTTCAACGTTGAATCTACATTTCGCGATGTTGCTGCAACATTCACAATCTTGCAATTCAACGTTTCTGAGATGTTGATTCAACATTAGTGTGCTGTATGGGATAGACACCACTGCAGCTTTTCCTTCTCACAGAGCTTCTCAATCCAAAACTCGGTTATTTTTTTGACAAATCTCGTCTTGATATGAACAATCGTTCATTTTTCATATAAATTCATGGCTCACAATTACAAAAAAGTACGCAATTGATATAAGTCAGATACTTATTGTTTCTTTTCAATTTTAGATTCCTAAAATTGATTTGGACACACTCTGCGTCGGAACGTGCAGTGCGATTAGCGCGTAATACATACCTCTGCTAAAAACAAATTTAAGCACATGAACTTACACGTATGAACATTTCATTGTAAACTTTAAAACAATTGATAAATATATAAACATACAATTGTAAATTTTAAATGATTAATATTTTGAATGATGCTGAATACTGTAGTGAGTCCATGAATACAGAAAATTCATAATTAGATTACAATTTATATCTGTTCAAAAATTTCATATTAAGAAAAATATACATTCAAATATTCATTCCAACTTGTGGATTTTTAAAAATATTTATTCGTGAATATTTTTATGATTATTTTACGACTTATTCATATTTATATTTCATATTCATATTTATTCATACAAAATGTAAAGTAAAAAAGACAGTAGAAAATATATTTTAAATTTCGTTATTTATAATATCGAGATTTGATAAATTTACAAATGTTGAAAAAAATTTAAGAAAAATTTTTATTTAAAAACTTTGTAGGAAACTTGGGTAAAATATTGATACGCATTAGATTTCTTTTCACTAGAAGTTAGTTAACGTACAACCACCAAGGTTTTTATTTTTTTTATTTTAATAGCTCAACTTTCGCAACAAGGGTGACAACGGTCACGGTGATCAATCAATCAATCAATCAATCGCTTCCTTCAAATCTGGCGAGATTCGTGGGACTTTGATTGACAGATAACTTCCTCGTGTAGTATTAGGCAATTTTCATTAATGAATCTTATCTATATCGATAAGATTATTCTTTCCAAGAATTCATACGTTTAAACCACGCGACTATTGTTTTTTTAAATTTATTGTACTATGGGGTAACGGGATTATTAGTGAAATAGTTCTCTTCTCTCTACAAATCATAAAATCTGAATTATTTTTAAAATTATTTGCATAACAATACCGACAAAAATATCTCGCTGTATTGAAATTCTCGTTGAAACCACCAGTTTGATGGCTTCCTAAATTATCGCCAGCGAAAGCTATTATTGTGCCTTTAATGATCGTATCATTGATAATTATTCCTTCTGTTTCTAATATTTTTAAATCTTGTACTATTACTTTGAAAGTATTATTAAAACCATATTTTTTAATATCCTTATCATAAATAAGAGCTATAAGCTGAATGTGGTCAACACTAGTTCTTAGCCAAGGTGGCAAATTAGCGATTGTCATGTACACTCGTACAACTTTATGCTTTTTTTTAAATTTCTGTATCATATTACATATAAAATTTAATATATTATTATTATCATCATAAAACATATATTTAACTTAAAATATATATTGCCTCGGGACATATTGCTGTATATCTTCTTTATCCTCCAATCGCAGTAGGTTTTCTAAACAAGAAAACGTTACATATATAGCAAAATACTTTGTAGCTAAATAAATATAC
>NW_012070159.1:0-687 GCF_000956235.1 Wasmannia auropunctata | reverse complement strand
TCGATCCGAGCTCTCTCCCGATTCACTGAGATATACGACAAATTATTTTTCGTCGCATATATACCGTCGATCTCATCTTTACGGATTTTCCTGGTAACGATTAAATGAATACTTGAGTTGAGTTAAATGAATCGATCATGAATTGTACGCGTCGTATACGCGGTGAAACGAAAAGAAGTTCGTAGAAAATTTCTGATAAATGAATTGATGACAGCGCGACGATTATGCGATACAACATCCGCATGCCGCATGTTTGTCGAATTACTAATGAACATTGTATTACGCCGCGCAAGAATAGAAAAAAAAACAAGGAATATATCGCCTCTCGGGCGTTTTATAAGTCCGCTAAATTCGCATAATCCTTGAATAAATTGTTTTCACACAGTGAATACTTTTATTATAATTATATATATGTATTTGTGGAGATCTTTGCACAAAAGATTATATCGTATATAATTTGTGAAAGAAGATAATTCAACGACAAATCGCGTGAAAATAATTCGGCGGGGCAATATGCGGAGATACTCGAATGTTATTCGTAAACCGATGTAATATTCATGAGGCAAGCTTTTTCTAATTTTAAATCGACGCAAACGAAGCAAAAGGCATGATATTACGTGAATACATGCGCACGAGTTAGCACCTGTCTCTTATACACATCTCTGAGCGGGCTGGCAAGGCAGACCG
>NW_012070158.1:0-1104 GCF_000956235.1 Wasmannia auropunctata | reverse complement strand
GTGGGGACGCACCGTGTGGGGATGCACGTGGAGAAACGGACGGTGCGCTCACATTTCCCTCTCAACTAGAGTACCGAACAAATGTGCCGAAACTGATCTCCATTTTCTCACGTTTTTGAAATTATTGTACAAGTATCGTACAAATGATAATCAGATCTAGTTTTAGCCCAGCGCTGAAAGTTGGCCTTCGATTTCTCGGCATATGGCCGGACGATTCGTACATTTATTGGCTAAGTTTTATGTTGAGCATGCTGATTATACAGTACTTCCAATATGTGTACATATTCGACCACTTGAAGATCAGCGAGTTGTCAAATCTCGTCGACGGTCTGATTGCCACTCTAGATTACAGTTTGACTACATTTAAATTGGCCAGTCTGTGGGTACATCGCCGGTAAGATATACTATGTATTTAATAGTGTTCAACTTTGTTCTGTAACTATGTTTCGTGAAACAAGATTTACTCTCAGTTTTGTAGCCATTCATCGTTGATCCAATTCTCTCTAATCGGAAATGACTTAATGTTATTACCTAAATCTGAACTTGAGTGTTGAAGCATGCGACAGTGTTTGTCTCGGAAAAGAAAATAAATAACGTGTATCTATCTGAAACATATGACAAATTAAATAAACAAATTGCAGAATTTTTCATAAAATCCTGACTGTTATGGATAATGACTGGCGCGAGTGCATCAATATCGATAAGCATTTATATATGATGACAATTAAAGCGAACACATCACATTTTATCTCTAACGCTCTATTGAGTTTAAATGCGATCGCTGCGGTGCTTTTCTTAGGCGACTACGTAATTCGTTTTGTATTTCTAACCGAAAATCATAACAACACTTTAAGGCAACTACCTGTGAAGATACAATGTCCGTTTGAAACTCAACAATCACCGACGTTTGAAATTCTCTTTGTAACGTTAATTTTACACGTGATAATACATTCATGCACAATCGCAATTATAAATGGATTAATCTTGACTTTGGTAAAGCATATTTGTATATTTTTATTTTTTATGATTTATATGTAACCGATTAATTTGTAACACATAGTCGTGAGCATTATTACATTAAAATATTTCTTTACATTGTAGAAT
>NW_012070157.1:0-1435 GCF_000956235.1 Wasmannia auropunctata | reverse complement strand
TGTGTGTGTGTGTGTGTGTTACTGTGTCGATGCGGTTAGCTCGTGTTATAGCGTTGGCGGAAAATTTATAACCTGAGGGTAATGACTAATTAATACCGAAAGCTTGCCAAAAGCAAAGTATTTCTTAAATCAGTGCTCGAAATAAATGCTTTCGAGTTTATTTCTGAGACAATGTCTATAATTCCTTTATTACCGTTCGAGGCTCGATAATTAGAGTCACCAATCGCGCGTCTACTGTTATGCCTCAGGACATTCCTAAGAAAACAATAAACGCACAATCGGTAGCTCGGCCATTACGAGCTTCGAACGATAACGAGGACAGGCGTTGTCTGAGTTGTCTCAGAAATCAGCTCAAAAAAGTTGTATTTAATTGCAAATATTGTTTTAAGCTTTAGAATTGAAAGTAATATCTATTAATAATTGTAAATAATATATTTTAAGAGGGAATGTGAGGGTTAATCGCTAGTAAAAAACGAAATGCATTAATGGAAAAAGTATTATAGAATATTTGAAGATGCCCTGGCTCGTCGTTAAATTTGATGTGGAAAATACTGTTGAAGCTGTACCAAAAAACTGGTATTGCGAAGAAACTTCGACCTGTTACTGGCCACCAGATTCCTGCAGTAGCTCTATCATTGAAGAAAAGATAAAAAATCAGCATTCTCCAAATCGTTTATTATGGAAAACATATCCTGTTATAATCTTGGGGGCATATGGTAAGTTTTGTTAAATCAAAAATATTTAACTAATTAGCTGTTTGATTTTAAAATTTGTAAATAGGGTTGCAAATAATTAATTCATGTTTTCAATTAATTAAAATTTTTATTTTGAATTATATAAATCTCATTTAAAAAATAACGTTTTAATTAATAATAATTAGAGAATTTACAATTAATTAAATTTTATTACTTATAATTATTATTTAATTTAATGTAATACAACTTTATTTATTTATAATATATATTTTATCAGTATTTAGATATATGTAACACATAATTAAACTTTGCTTTTTTTCGATATCGATGTCTCTTTTTTCTCTTCTTAATTGCTCTATTCCTAATGTACTGTATCTATTTCTTTCAAAGTATACTGATCTGAGCTTTTGTTGTCTTATTTTTACTGTTTTTTAATTTCTCTCTAAAGCCACGTATAGACTTGTTGCATAGCTTGGTATTATATCCTCGTATTATCACAATTAGAACGAAATCCGTTACATTATTGAAAGTTGGATAATACCTAATGGGCTGATCAGCTCAATGTCCAACACTGTAAAATTATATGGTACAAAAATTTACTATTAGATGATATGTTAGAATGATAAAATACAATACTATGGAGCTAATTTTTGTATCATTACTTCATGGCACTAATTAACATTAAGCCAAACAAGAGAGTTGCGTAAGTATCATTGAACTTTTGATACGCAACGATATAA
>NW_012070156.1:0-1503 GCF_000956235.1 Wasmannia auropunctata | reverse complement strand
TATATATATATATATATATAATATACACGTGTACGTGGAATCTAAAAAGATACGTGTTTACATATGTATGCATTCCGCCATCCACTGCATTTATATTTTCAACTCTTATACTTTTATTTTCTGCTGCGCTATATCTAAAATAGATGCACAGAATGTTTCTACGTTAAAAAGCGGTTTTACAAACAGACAATTTTTAGCCAAATCTTCATTCTGAAAATAGAAATGTCGCGAAATTGCGTATAATACCGCGTGCGAAATAACGAAACATATTTCGCGCGCGAACGAAAGACTAAATGATTTAGCGATTTAATTGTCGTATACGCGTATTCACGTGATTGCTGGTTAAATCTTCACTGAAAGCTGACTGAGATGTACTATCGCTCGCCAGTAAATACGGAGTCCGCGTGCTCACTACTGCATCTAGCGTGCTCACGCTAGAGATCGTACGATGCGAGTCAGGTGACTCTTCATTAGATCGTTTTGTTCCGCACTCCTCCCCCTATCTTCGGAACATCTTTGTCCTTTCTCCTGCAACCTGGTTTTTCCGCTTCTTTCGGTCTCTTTCTTCTCTTCTTAGAAGAGGTCCTCTCGCAACGTCGTTCCACTCCGTGCGGTCATTTGTTTCGCTCCAGGCTGCCAAACGAACCCTACCAGTCCCCCTGTCGTTTTTTTTACGAGCAAGATCGAGCACGCAGGGGTACATGCCCTTCCTCTCTCTTCCTCTTCCATTCCCCGCAGATATACGGAAGATTAAATTAGTCCTGTTTCGTGGCACCGCGTGTAACGCTTGAATGAACATCTATCGAATAAATACGTTTTCGCCGTAGTATTTTCGATTTTATAATTTGTACGCATATGTAAAATAAATGAGTAAATCAAGGACATTTGAAAGCTGATATAATTAACATAAGTAATAGATTTTCAGCATGTGTGTTTTAATAAATACATTATTAATATTTTATTTACCGTAAACTGACTATAAATATGATATTGTCAATTTTCTTTGCTTATTTTTGAACTGTTGAAGAATCGTTATGAAACATGGAAAAAGTGATAGTCCAAAGATAGTCCAAAACTATTTGGGATCGCTGAAGAGAAGATCGAGATACAAGATAATAGATTATTAAATTGTTCCGCTATAATAAATCGGAAAGCCGTGGAATCGTGTCTCCCGTATTCTGTATCCGAATATACTTTATGTATCTATTTACAATGGATTCTTTAAAAACCCAGATAATATTAACCTCTTGTTGGTGATGCAAATAAGTTTGATAATCGATAAAACAGAAATAAAGAAGCTCATTCTTTGTTTTTATAATTATTAAATTGTTGAAATGTTAATAACAATATTATTGATGCATATGAGTGAAATAAAAAATAATAACATTGAATTATATATCTTGTTATAATGAAAATTTGAATAAAAATTATAAAAATTAAATAATATAATTTTTTATGTAATTATATATATCTTACATATACCATATATATATATATATATAT
>NW_012070155.1:0-1163 GCF_000956235.1 Wasmannia auropunctata | reverse complement strand
ATATATATATATATATATATATATGGCAGTCAAAAATTTCCGACACCACCAAAATTAGCAATTCAATATATACATTAAATGAAATAGATGTTTGATGATATCTCTGTTGACTTTGGGATTTGCATTTTCTTCACTATTTGACGAACGGAGAACTCTACTTCATAAAAAGTCTTAATAACAGCCGATGTTTCATGATCTAAAGTCTTTCCCATATCTTGAATACATACCTAATTTCTTTTCCATATCTTGAAAAATAATCGAAAGAATATCGTTACGAGTAAATCAATTCCTATAAACTTGCAAAATATACTCTACAAGTTTTTAAATAGCAAATAATTTTAATTATTACTTAATTATTATACTTACTCTGGAAATATTTACATATACCTTATGTCGTACAATTGCAAAAACATTTGAATATGTTTACATAAAATTAAAAACTACCAATGCAAAGTTAAAAACTGTTGATACTGTGGAATATCGGCAATAATTGAAGTAATGTTTACAAAATTGCCGCGTAAAACAATACTTAAGTAGCTAAGACTTTAAAAAATGTATTTAACTGTAGTGATGTAAGAAACGTCAAATTTAAAATTGAGCATTTGCCGAAATATAATGCATGTTATGATATTGAGGCATTCAAAGTTTATTCACGTGTCCGAAAATTTTTGACCGATAGTATATATTATATGTGGATATGTACTGACAACATACATTGAATTTACTTTATCCCTTTAAATTTTCCTGTTTCTCTGGCCTACTCTGTATTATATGTAAGATATGTACTGTTAGGTTTACTTTCATACTCTAGATAGTCTAGATGGAGTCAGACATAAATAATTTCGCGTATTTAAAAAACATACAAACAATTACTTATATAATTGACGAAAACATATTTGCTATTATTGCTTGTCATATACACTGCTCAAAAAAATTATGAGATAGAAAATAGAAAAATTTTGAGCAAAAATTGGTCAACTTTGGTTAACGGTAACTCCGCGAAAAATCATCGTAAAATGATGAATTTTTTTTCAAATGAAAGCTTGAAATCTCTACTTTAAAATACCGTGAGTCGATTTTAAATTTAATGCATCCCTGTGGCTGTAAACTCTTAAATCTGAGAGCATGTTTGCCACACTGAAAATTGCAAAGTTTGAACGAGT
>NW_012070154.1:0-623 GCF_000956235.1 Wasmannia auropunctata | reverse complement strand
ATGTAAGTATAAATACTGTACGATATAAATGTGTATAAATATTAATGATCTATGTTAAAATACATAATATCGTTAATATATGATAAAATATGTAATTGCGATTGTATCTTTATCGGTAAAGAGCTCCAAGTTTGTTGCAGTAAAAATGTTAGTTCAAATTGTCAGAGTGGTTCGCGATTTTTAAATTTCCAAATGTAACTTTCCCATTTTAGCGACCGATTAGAGCTTTCAATCAACTTCGTCGATGATTTAGGAGAGGTAAAAAAAAATTTCAAGTCAAGCATCGAAAAAGAGATTGAGAGCTTTAAAGTGCATTGACCTCGCACCACCATGGTGCCCTCATTAAGCGGCTTCACCCCTACCGTCAGCCTTTTTTCACGGTGCCCGGTGTAACCCCTATTGAAGAGACAGCTGGTCGCGTGCTGACCCCCATGGCGGTGCCTACTGAGATCTGCCCGAGGCCGGGCTTGGGCATCTATAGGGTGTCGGAAAAATCAATACTAACTCCGAGCCACACCAAGCCGATAATCGATAGACCCTCTGTTGTTCCATGAAGGTTCCTTCCACAGCTGTTAAATGAAGTATATACCGTTTACTTTCTATATATATATATATATATATAT
>NW_012070153.1:0-622 GCF_000956235.1 Wasmannia auropunctata | reverse complement strand
TGTATCAAGCAGAAGACGGCATACGATGAGCAAACTTCAAAAATAAATTAATTGGAGCTTGTTCCTGAAGGGAGCTTTTTGCAAAAAAACTTACTGCGATCAATCCTTGCACCACCCGAAGAGTTATCAAGACGTATAAATGCGTTGCATAGGGTATTAAAAACCCTAAGAGAGCTGTTAAGAGATTTGCTAAGCCGAATACGAGTTTCGTACCATATCGCCTGGCTATGACACCACCAGGCAGTTGCGATGTCCAGTGCAACCAGTAGTATGCACCCAACGTCAGTCCTTGCTCGTATTCGTTCCAGGCAAATCGATTTTCATACTAAACAAAACCGTGAAAAGTAAGAAAATGTCGAAGAGGAAAGCGCTTTCTTTCAAGCAAAAATAAAATTAGTATCGTACGCGGAAGATACAATTATAAATTTTATTCGCAAAAAAATAGTGTCTCTTTAAAAAAGTTATTTTCGGGATACCGTAACACTTTCGTTTTCGAAAGACAGTGTCGTCGGGAATGAAAAAGAAGTGTTGTCATCTCGCGATGTCTCGTTGTTCCAAACATCAACAATTGACGTACTGTTCTCCACTTCCATATTGCACTGTGCGATTGCTGCGGGTTTCG
>NW_012070152.1:0-648 GCF_000956235.1 Wasmannia auropunctata | reverse complement strand
TTTTCGCGTCTGACGTTAATTGCGCGCCACCCCTCGTTACCACGGAGAAATGAGATTTTTTTAATTGGCGAATTTTTCACCGCCGCTGACACCCTACCACCCGCGCGCCCCCGCCCGCGCGCCGTCCTCGCCGTGGTGCCGCGCAACGCGCGTCATGGAGAGAGGAAAGGTCGGCGAGACGCGGGGTGCGTAATGGCTTTCTTAAATTTGACGATGATACGTCGGAAAGGCGTCCGTTATTTTGTGAGCCGGCGTCTACGTGCGGGCGATGTTACGAGGTGCTGTTTCCTTCATACCGTGAATTACGATTAGAGTGATTTATCTCACGCGAATCTATGGAATTTTTTCCCTCTCTCCGTTGCTTCTGTTATAATAACTGCTAAATAATTTATACATATATCTAATTATACATATATATCTATTTATACATATATCTTGTAATAATTACTAAATAATTGTGTATATATATATATATATATATTACAAATTACTATATGGTATATAGGATATAGAATATATACTCGTAGTATATGCATATAGAATAATTTATTTACTTCGGTTTATATGCCAAGAAAGGCCTTGATTTATAATATATAATTTAATCCCCTTCACACACGCACGCGCACACACACACACACACACACACAC
>NW_012070151.1:0-602 GCF_000956235.1 Wasmannia auropunctata | reverse complement strand
TGTGTATATGAATATATTAAATACATCGCCGAAATGTAATTTTGCTCGGGTGAGTTTATACCGGGAGTGACGAGTGGCTCGTAAAAGCCGATGAGTTTACAATGAAATTACATCGTCAGCCGAGCAGCGTTCCACACCTTATTACTGTCATTACGCTTAAACGATCTATCGTGCCGTGAATCAATTCGATAGCCAGATTGATAATCGCTCCAGTAGCGAATGTTCCGTGTTCGGATTCATTTCCACGTCGATTTATATCCCTATCGAGGCGCGCTTGACGCAGATATCAATGCATTGAATAAACGCAATTGCAATAGAGACAGAGAAGTTATCATAAACATTCACGAATCGCACGTATGATGCGACAATGATAATTATATCGTATGTAATTGATTAACAAGTGCCGACAAAAGAATGAGCTGCGCGCAGCGTTGCCACTTATATTTAAATTCTGTTATACTAAAGCATGGTCTACAATGGGCATGATAGCAGTAATGAATTAAAGAGCAAGCGTTATGAGTAAACTGTAGGATTAAAGACTTCTTAAGGTTCATCTACAATGAGAATAGAATATCGTATGCCGTCTTCTGCTTGAAATAATA
>NW_012070150.1:0-579 GCF_000956235.1 Wasmannia auropunctata | reverse complement strand
TTGCCAGCCCGCTCAGAGATGTGTATAAGAGACAGCTCTAATGCTGCTCACGAAGCTCATAGAAGCTGATTATGTTAATGTGTTAATCATTTTATTTGACTTTCTATCTCTCTAAAAACAAGAGTAAAAGAAATTAAGGATAGAATTAAGATAGAACAAAGAGATTAAGAATTAATTAAATTCCTACTAATGATTCTCTGAATTGCACATACGTATCCGTACGATCGTTATCATGTATCATCCGCCATTAATTTACAGGCATTAACGTTACTTTAACGACGCTCTTCCGTGTCCCGCGAGGCCGTGCACGAGTTGTCGTGCAATTAACCGAATCGAATTTCCTGAGAGGTATCGAATATTCGGCGGGGACTCAGCTGGTCGGGAGAAGCGGCCGCTTCGAGAAGTTGCGGTCGGAAGAGAAATTCGGCGAGTCCGAGGGTTCACCAAGGGCAAGGCCACACCTGCCATTCCCCCTGTGGGGATGCTCTCGGAGCGCGCGGTTGTGAGCAAGGGTTAGGCGTGTATGCGAAGAAGCCAGCGATTCTCTCTCGGAAGGGGGGGGGGGATCTCCGACGACGA
>NW_012070149.1:0-1198 GCF_000956235.1 Wasmannia auropunctata | reverse complement strand
CGTGTGCTCTTCCGATCTTAAAACGTTTCCGATTATTTAAAATGAAATTAAAATTAAGCCGAAAACCGGCCTTATGGAGACTCCTATGGCAATTCCATCGCTCCGTTTAAGCTGGAATCACTCGAATTGAATGTAATTGATCTCAAAATATAGATTTTCGTGAGCTTGGACAAAATTTGGAGGCGGCCGAAATCGGCCTTTATGGACCCTCCTCTTTTGAAAATTTTACTTTAGATTCGGATTCAACTACTAGATATACAATTACAAAGAATTTTATGCAAGAAATATATTTTCTTTTTTTATTTTTGAAAGGTGTGACATATAGATATGTCACACACCGTGCTTTAAATAAGTAAGAAAAATATCTCTTCCATTCATGTCTCTTTCCATTCATGTCGAAGAAGGTAAACATGCTATAATATTATGTACAACTAAAGATTTGTTTACAAATTAATAAGATCATCACTCAAAGCTATAATAGATATACGAATAATTTTATGATCTGTTATTACCTGTTATGAAAATAAATCCGACTAATGATAATAATTATTAAATAACATTTAGAATCATGATACACGTGGCAGGCATGCTATCTTGTTAGAAGCTGCAAATCAATTCATAGGAAAATATGTAGATTAAACATATTCCCGCCCGATCTTTTCTTGTCAAAATTGCTACGGCGCGCGCGCACGTCAATAACTAGATTAACGAGCATTGCTCTTTTATGAGTCAATCAACTTTCGACGGAAATGACCCACGCAAATTACTTCTGTACTACGTACCATCTGTAATAGAGTGCAGCGTGAAAGAAATTACCTCACGAAAAAGCTCGCTTAAAGGCACCACTGCTCGTTTACTTAATCGGATGAAGTTAGCTTCCGGTTACGTTACTTCTTTTTTCTTTTATTCGCGCGCAGGTGCAATTGGATATTAAACTCCAATAAATAGCAATAGTTTTTCCGATCCATGCTGGAAAAAAATTAAACGTAAAAAAATGTTTGCCGCGAGCATCAGATGGTTCGACAAGCATGTCCAAATGTATGCGATATAGAGTACAGCGGGGTAATTTGAATAATTTCAAACTTTTTGAACAATTTCTCGAAAAGTAATGATTTTATCCTTAAATTCAATGTAGCAGAAAACTCACATGTTTAAAGAATATTTACCCAATACCTATATGAAAAATTATTCTTTAAAT
>NW_012070148.1:0-1608 GCF_000956235.1 Wasmannia auropunctata | reverse complement strand
AACATTATAGTAACGTCAGAAAAACTTCAACGCAACATTATTTATAACGTTATGGCACTCCCATTTCAACATTACCGATACCTCCAAATTGCGGTCAAAGGTTGTTCATAATGATGTTGTATACAACGTTAAATACAACATATTTGAAAACGTTACAATGTTATTGAATATCGTTGTAATAACATTATAGTAATGATTTTTTGCTTACTGGGTTATAACATCATCATGTAGTTTGGTTGAATTTCTTTTAGAATCAATAATCATATTTTTAATTGCTTTAACGTTTGTATTACCCTGATCACATATTGAAGCAATTACTATTAACCCAGCATTGTGACATTGCTTTATGATTTCTTTATACATATAAACAATGTCTTCCCATGAAGAAGTTCCTTGACAAAACGAATATACAAGAGGTTGTTTCCAAGGTCGCACATTATGAATGCTTCTTAACATCCATACTTGTACGTGATCAGCTATATTAATCCGTCTATCAAATCCAGTATCGACTAATCCTTCTATAATATCTGTTGATAAATTATAATATAATCCTGGATTTAATTTCGTTTTGTCGAATAATAAAATACAATATTTATCTCTATAGTCGACAAAGTTTTCTACAGTGTATTTTAAATTTTCAAAAATGCACTTACATATACCCGGTTTAATAGGAATTTTTGAAATGACTTTTCTCAATGTTTCTAAATTAGGCAAGCAAAATATACTACATAAGAATTTATAAACTTTGGAACTTCTTCTAGACAATGCTAAAGCAAAGGCCTTATCTTTCATAGTATATACTCGTTTATACTTGCTTTAACATTATTAATATTTGATTTAATAAATTGTTTCATTACTGGTGGCATTTCATCAATAACTCTACTGAAACCACCGTCAATTAATTTTTGAGTCTCCTTTAATCTTTTTCGTAATTTTATATTTCTTTTAACATGTTGGTTCCCTTTTCTTATTACTGACGTTAATTTATTATATTATATAATTGTTTTTGCTGTGGAGTTAAATCTGAACATTGTTTCACGTGAAAAAGGTGAAGGACAGAATCTGTGTAAAAATAAAAAATATAGTATTTAAAAATAAAATATAATATAGTAGAAAAATAAAATATAGTATTTAAATATTTTGGTAAATATTTAGAATTTTTTTATTTACAAACATTTTAAAAATATAAATTAAAAATATACCTCTTTTTTGTCTCAATATTGACTTTTTGGACTTTATAAATTTCTCTTTATTATATTCTTCATTTAGAATATTCGGCTGCATTACGTCATTAATTTTTATAGTGTTAATGTCTTGATTTTCTTGTGAAGCCATTATTGTTGCTCTAGTCTCGAAATTGCTGTTATCCGTCATCGGTTCTACAATATCAAGCGCTGCGGTAGCGGCGCGACGCCAAGTATATAAAAGTCGGGTGATGACTTGTGAGTATACGGCACTGTCACTGCGCTACCGCTTATTGTTAGCTTTATCTGGAAGTTTTGCCTCGTCAGATTTCCGATTTTTAATATCTCGGAAACGAAAGTTCTAATGAAAAATCTAATGACACTTTCGTTATATAATGTCGATACGAACTTTCAATTGAGACCA
>NW_012070147.1:0-565 GCF_000956235.1 Wasmannia auropunctata | reverse complement strand
TGCTCTTCCGATCTCATTGTATATCATTAATCGACTTGTGTCTAGTAAGTTATTGAGAACCACGACCTTAATAACAAACTCATTAAGCCCCTTGCGGTTTCGTAACTTGTTTTCTAATCGGTGTTGTCCTCAATGAATGACAAACTAGCTCTGGTCGCACCGTGCCGCGAAAAAATTCAGGCGTCGCCGAAATCAGGAGGCAAGAGTAGATTCTTAGACCAGGCCTACCGGGAATGGTTGGCCACTTTGAAGCGTCCAACGGAGAGCCAAGAGATTGCGGACCTTGCGGGTCCACCGTCATCGATTACTCCTGCAGCTAACTCTCCTTTTCCGCCTCCCGAACAAATTTCCCCTTGTTCTCTTTTACATCAGAGTTAACATACAGACTTTTTCCAGATAGCCTCCCTCGCGAACCTTTTCATCATTCTACTCTCCGGTACTTCCTTCCCCAGAGCAGCCTTGTACTCCCGCCCCCGTGTGTTCAATCGTAACTATGTATTTGAAGACCGAGGAGGCTAAGATACGGGCTACTTTCCAGGTAACCCTTACGGAAAATAAGTATTGA
>NW_012070146.1:0-537 GCF_000956235.1 Wasmannia auropunctata | reverse complement strand
CTTCCGCATCCGTATTAGAACAAAGTGGGTCTCTAGGACAATTTTTTTGCACACGTTCTAAGTATTACAAGTAATAATGCAATTAATGTTACCATATCATAGGTGAGAAAATTGTTACTAATTTTTCAAACAAATATGAAATTTTCTGCAGTTTTGATTATATAAAAATTATATATTGCTTCGTATTTATAAAATTTTTTTTTTAGATATTTTGACAATCAACTTATAAATTAAAATAATAAAAATAGAATCTTTAAAAATTTTAATAAAAAAAGATTACTTTAAATTTACAATCGCACAATCCGTAGGTAAAAAGAAACGTAGCGGTCCTAGAATATTTTATATATTATGATTTTTTCAGATTGTTATTAATATTATGTTAAACTTTCTATCTCTTATTCTTAAATTATATATATATTTTTTTTATTTTGTTAAAATAACTGTAATCTGTAGATACTAGATACTAATATTTATTGAAAAATGTAATCGCTAGATATTAAAAAAATGAGATCGAATGCAAGTGCATTTATGTATATT
>NW_012070145.1:0-829 GCF_000956235.1 Wasmannia auropunctata | reverse complement strand
CTGAGTGGACCTACTGATTATACTGTGATAACGCTATCAAGGCACTAATCAGTGGAAATTACATGAGGACAAATTTAAGAGTATTACTATAAAAAATGACAAGGTGTGGAAGATGATTGCTGCAGAATTATACAAGGAAAATCCTCTTTGGGAATACACTGGAAAACAGTGCGAAAACAAATTTAAAGACGTTCGAAGAAACTATGTCAAAACTAAGGACAATAATGTAAACAAGAGTGGGCAAGACTTGCAAACTTGCAAATTCTACGATGAAATGGATGCAACACTTGGCGAAAAGCCACTTATTAAACCTGTCGCTATCGCTTCCAGCTTGAAGAAACACAAGCGCTCAATGTCTTTTGAGGACGAGGAAGAGAAGGAAAACTTTGAAAAGATGAAACCTGAGAAGACTAAGAAACTAAAAAAAAGTAAAATTAACAAAGAGCTAGAAAACTTCATGCTCCAACAAGAAGAAAGAGCTACCAAACGAGAACTAGCCAAACAAAAACGACATGAGGAAAGAATGCGGCTTCAAAGAGAAGCAATTGAAAAATACGAAATAGTTATGAAGAAGTTGTTGAATAAATTTAACTAACACGATTCTATTATTTTTTCATTTTTTTTTTTAAGTTTATTACGCTTAGGCGAGATGCAATAAATACAAAGATTTATTTATTTTTTTAGTTATGTAAGAAGAGAATTATATTCATATACACATATAGATTTAATTATGTATTTATAAAATAAAAAATAAACGTATAATTAAAAATCCTCTTTTGCTCGCCTTGTCAGACTGACTCTTTTCCTTCCTTTGCAATTTGTTTTAAAT
>NW_012070144.1:0-513 GCF_000956235.1 Wasmannia auropunctata | reverse complement strand
TGTTCAAGCAGAAGACGGCATACGATGATAGCGCTTTGCAACAATCGATTTTGTAATCATTTCCGGTTTTTCACTGAGCAGCATCATTTTGTGACTTTCTATCGAAAGATATCTAATTAAGTGAATGTTAGAAATATTCTCTAATGTCTTATTTATTAGGCAGTGAGAGCATAATGTGAGAAACACAATGCTTGGACCCGCTGATAAATTAAAGACAAATTGAATAGACTCGGCAAGCGCTGAGGGTAATCGTGCAGATCCGATAATTCGCCGATTTGATTAATGAATTCGCGTTAGTCTATTAAAAACAAAACGCTCTGTTCAGTCTGTTCCGGTCAACCCGGGAACCGCAAATTAGCGTATCTGTGAATCGACAATGGTGGGTCGTTGTAAAAAAAATGCATTGACTTCGTCGGAGATTTTTTGTTCTAAACGACACGACGTACTCGCGATACCGTCGTGTTATTGTCTTCTGTAACATTGCATTATTATTGTTTTATATTTACGATTGGC
>NW_012070143.1:0-805 GCF_000956235.1 Wasmannia auropunctata | reverse complement strand
TATTTATTAGATGCAAGTGAGCATCAAGTACTTATTAAATTGATTACAGCAATTTAATACGTAACAATACAGTCCTGTATTTCGATCAGGGGTTGCGTTAAATCCGAAAATAACAGCATGCAGTTTCGTCGAAGCTAGGATACATATGTAAAATCACATAAGAAAATAATAGAAGCACCAAGATCTTGCTATGATCGTGCATTGGCCTTCCTTATTTGATTAATAATTTTTAATTTCTTTCCAGAAGTGAAATGCATTAAAATTTTCATTGGACTTCGAAAATAGATTAAATTGATAGTGTTAAAATATTACGTGTAACAAAGGCAGGTGTTGAAAAGTATTGTATTGAATATTGAATAAATCATTATTGTATTTTTAATTAGAAAATATCTTTGATAAAAAAATATAAGTATTTTTGATATAAAAATATGTAATATTATATATTTAAGTATAAATATATAAAAATACATATATATATCAAGATAGTATAAATATAAAAATTGTACCATTTATAATAGGTATGTAAAAACAGCGCATAAAAATTGATAAGAATTATATAAAAAGGTAAGTATCTTGTGAAATACATTAAAATTATTAGTACACTTTTAACTTTCAATTTCTACTGTTATTAGAAATTTTGTAATAAAGCTTTAAAAAAATTGCAAAAAATCAATTATGCAAGAAGCTCTTTGCATTGAACATTAAATTAATTACATTGAACGTAAATTATGTAATTATATATAAATAATAAAAAATTATATAAGTTAATTTATATTATATTTATTTGTGTGTGTGTGTGTGTGTG
>NW_012070142.1:0-508 GCF_000956235.1 Wasmannia auropunctata | reverse complement strand
TCTCTCTCTCTCCCTCTCCCTTCCTCCTCCCCTTCCTTTCACTCTCCCTTTCCCTCTCCCTAAATGTAAATTTATTTAAAAAAACTTATTCAGAAAAAACTACTGCACCTATCATTTATTCAATAAGAATTTTGATTTTACCGAATCAAAATCAGTGAGATTTGATGTTGATAAAAATTAAAATTATTACACTTCTTTTTATAATTAAATTTTATGAAAGTTTCATCCATTTTTGCAATTATTTAAATTGCTTATAAAAAAAACAAGAAAACAAAAATATAGAAGTTTTATTAAACATAGTTTATCACAAACACAATAACTAAATTTGATTGATACAATAGTAAATGCCCAGCATATTTAAAAAATTATCTAATTAATATATCTTTAATAAATGTTGAGCTATTAAGATCAACAAAAGGTTCGTTTTAATGAATATTGTTCAAACTCGAACTATAACATATTGCGATAAATAATACAATCATAAAATATAGATCGGAAGAGCACACGT
>NW_012070141.1:0-780 GCF_000956235.1 Wasmannia auropunctata | reverse complement strand
GTAAGTGAAATTATTTATTAATAATAAAAATTCTGCGATCGTCTCTGCCGGCATCACGGCCACCTCGACGACCACCTCGACGACCACCACGGCGACTACCTCGACCGCTGCCTCGACCTCTGTCGCTACAAACATCGGTATTACTTCGATGTAAATTATTGTAATACCATCGAGCGCGGCTTCTTCCGCGTCCTTTTCCTCGATGATATTCTGCAAAAATGAGAATATAACGCTATTATAAATAAATAATACTAAATAAATGTAATATTGTATTTGATAATAATCAATAAATTGAAGTAATATATGAATAAATAACGTACCAATTTGTTGTCGCTGTTGTGGCTCTGGTTGCAACTGCTGTGCCTGTTGTTGCAGTTGCTGCGGCTGTTGCAAGTGCTGTGGTTGTTGCAGCTGCTGTGGCTGTTGTTGCAGCTGCTGCAGCTGTTGTAACTGTTGCTGGTGTTGTTGTTGCTGTTGCTGCAACTGCCGTTGCATCTGTTGCAACATTTTTGACTGGTCCTCTACTTGTCGTGTCAATTTTTTAATAAATTTGTCTTTCTGCTCCTCCTCTTCTTCCTCCTCCAACAACATCTCCTCCTCCTCATCTTCCAAAATCATTTTGTTCGCTTTCTTTACAATTTCTTCTGAAAAAGATAAAAGAATTTAATAAAATTAATAATTAAAATGCGCATATACACACACACACACACACACACACACACACACACACACACATACACACACACACACACACACACACACACACACACACACACACAC
>NW_012070140.1:0-1190 GCF_000956235.1 Wasmannia auropunctata | reverse complement strand
GACGTGTGCTCTTCCGATCTATTCTTGCATGGAATGTTACATATTACAGTGTACATTTATAAAGATCACTCCTTGGAGTGATGTGAAATGTAGTAAAAGTATTCACAACTGCGAAAATAAAAAAACTGCAAAAAATGCATACATTCTATTGTGGCACGAACTTCATCAGAGCCGATAATCAACTCCGTGCCTTATTACAGATTTCTACTGCCGAGGGCCGCACCATCGCCAAACAGCTGACGCGCAGCGCACTGATCTTGTGTGGATATTATTGGATATATTGTAACAATAAAAATTTCACACACCAACACCTGTGTTTGGCTCACATAAGCTATTATTTCACTATATTTGATTTATTCTTTGGAGCTTATTCTTTTAATTTAATTTGTTTTCTATTTATTTCTTCTCTGTTAACTTATTATAATAAATGTGCTGCTTATTGTTAATTGAGGATTAATGAATTTTCTCACCTGCCCGCCATCATTTTCGAATAATTAGAGTAAACAGCCTTGATCTTTTGTCTTATCCCTTTACCGTTAGGTAGAATTAGTCGGCCCTCGTGCGGTCGATGCAGGTTATTATTGCTGGTTGTAGTATTATCGCTTCGCATTTGGAGAAACTAACTTCGTGTGTTCTTATTCAGAAAAATCGGTGTCGTGATTTTCATGTCGTTTCGCAATTGACGCTACCATTGCGCGCGTTTGGCGCCCAACTTTTTTTTTCGCGATTCGCCAATTGCCCATCGAGGGATCGCGAGGACTAACATCCTTTCTCATTCATTCCTTTCGCTTTTTAATCCGCGTCGCGCGAGCGAGAGTTCGCCGTGCGCGCGACAACTTTAATCGTGGAAAAAATTATTAATTCTGTAAATTGCAATTTGTTAACGATGTGCTAGAAAATAATAATGTTTGGTCATAACCAGGGCAACCAAAATTATACTGTACAAATCCCGTTTTAAGCGCTTAAAATATGCTCTATAAAATTGAAAAAAATGCTCTAAAGAAAGAAATATATGCATTTAAAAATTACTCTTTACTGCAAATTTTTTCAAATATTACTTAAGTTTCTTGTAATAACGAAATAAAATATACTTGATAAAATTTGTTTGTATTTTTTTTTTAAATTTAATTAGTCTTATGGCATTAAAAAAAAACAAAATTGTATATTAAACATACATATTTAATACATAA
>NW_012070139.1:0-491 GCF_000956235.1 Wasmannia auropunctata | reverse complement strand
TTTTCAAGCAGAAGACGGCATACGAAGGGTGTCCCGGGGGTACATTTTCTCTCAATTATAGATTTTTTTTTTATGAATTATGACGAAAAATTAAACTAACGTTCGGCGTTACCTCTGGAGAATAAACTTTAATTATTATCTATTCACACTACATTTGAAAGTCATTGAAAAATATAAAAGGTTTATCAGAGAAAAGAAATGCAATAATCTCTCTCCTCCCCTCCCCTCCCCCTCCGGTTTGATTCGCACTCCGTATAGTGTAGAGTTTCTGGGGATCAGGTTCTACTTTCAATTAGCAAATCAATTGCGCTAGTAGATTCGATACTGATTGCGAAACGGTGAAACGTTTGAACATCCCGAACCCGATAGAAACTCCGATCCACGCGATTCAGCGTCGCACTTTCGCGTGCAAAAACAAAAGGAGATCGCTTGTTTCGGAATTGTGGGAATTCACGATCGCAATGAATCCGGATCTTTGCTAGGAACGAACG
>NW_012070138.1:0-1479 GCF_000956235.1 Wasmannia auropunctata | reverse complement strand
AAAATAAATGTTTTTTTAATGAAAAAAAGAGCACTTAACCCATTATTTAAATGTTTTTAAAAATGTTTTTTAAATATTTTTTTAATATTTTTAAAAATATTTTTTCAAACATTGTGTGCTGATTGGGGACACAACTCACTGCAAACACACTTTTTGTCGTTATAGGATATCAGGTCGTTTTGAAAAGGACGTTATAACGCTTTTTTCATGAGCTGTTTGTCGATCCTATTTTGAGTCAGGGAATTCCTAGTAGTCCAGGACTAGAATACTCTGTAAAAAAAATAATCACAAAATTTCAATATTTAAGTGAAAATCTGTAAATTTCTCCTCTCATTCGTTTATTGTAATCTAATATTATCATTTATATTTAATTTTATGTTCACGTAAAATTTGACATTTATTTTTGTTTTTTTTTACACACGACAGTATTGTAATACTCCATAGCTTTTGTTCTACTATTCCACGTCTTCTAGCTATTTATTTTCATTTGTACTGCTAACAGCGTGACAATTCTTGTTCTGACGGCACCACCTTTGTCACGTTGTGACAATTGTAAGCGATTCAGTTATTAAATATATTGTATATCAGAGAATTATTTTCTACTTTGTGGTTATTTACTCCATTTCTGTAAAACTTTGTACAAATCTAACCATTTATAGAAAAACAAAAATCGATAAAAAATTACAATCTAATACCTAAGTTTATTAGTACATGTTTGTTATAACATTGCGCGTATCAAGAGATACATCAGTGTCTCGCATCAAATAAAATCAATTATAAATGGGCAATGAAATCACTCTCCATTTCTTGATTTTACTGACAATTGCAAATTGGTGTTAGTTTTTAATATCAAATCTTTTCTTGCAGAGAGCGCGAGTACTTAACGCAGTGTTTTTTTTATTTATTTATTTTTTAAGTAATTATTAACGGATTAGTAATAATAAATAGAAAATTTTTTAGATGCAAATAATGAATTAAATAATTTGCTAATAGATGGTAAATGGTAAATGTGGTATGTGTATGTTTTTTGCGGAAACAATGTTTCGGAGAGCGTATAGGGCAGAACTGACTAGTTTCTATCGAGGATGACTGTAGTTTTAATATAGTGTCTAGGTTTTATTACAACTTTACTAATCATAATTATTATTATTATCATAATTAATTTGGATACAAATTCATGTTTGTGTGTAAATGTATGTGAACATCGAGCATGATTAAAGAAACAAAAATAAAAATTAAGATTCTATTTCTTAAACTGGAGGTCAAAGAAGAGAAAAAATTGTAAAAAAAGGAAAATGGTATTAAAAAAGAAAAAGAAAAGTAAGACAAGAAAACAGGGATCTCAACGTCATCATTGCGACTTAAGTTGATGATGATTGGGATAATTGAATAATTTCAAATCGCGATATAGGTAAAGAAATTGTGTAACATATTACTTGATATTGATTGGTCGTAGAGAGAGAGAGAGAGAGAGAGAGA
>NW_012070137.1:0-492 GCF_000956235.1 Wasmannia auropunctata | reverse complement strand
CTCTTCCGATCTTTATTTGTTAAAATAATATTTTTGGTTTAGGAAGGATGTAACATACGATACTTTTTTATATACTTGGCGTAATCTTTTTCTTTTTTTAAAAAAGAGTTTTGGTAGGATAATATTATTATAAATATGTCTCTCTCCGATGTATCAGTGTCCCTTCTCCATTAGGAAGGCAGACTGTGACATGAGAAATGTTTGATGTATCAAATCGATATATCTTGGTAACTTTGCTTGAAAGCTCCATCAAAGTTACGACCCGGTAAGAGGAAAATCATGCCAGTAGCCTATTCAGAAAGTATGTCTATCCGCGTGCATTGTTATGCAACGAGGTCGATGTTGAAATCTATCGATAAGCTCCGTTCTGTCACCCCTGCGCCACTCTGTACGTTCTCATTATATCTTGATCATGTACCTATCTTCTCGACGAGCGGATATACGGCGTGTCGACAGAGTTTTCGTCAACGATATTGTTTGCAATAGATAATG
>NW_012070136.1:0-460 GCF_000956235.1 Wasmannia auropunctata | reverse complement strand
TCGTCCTATTAATTTTTTGCGTGTCAAGCAAGCGGCGAGACGCGACACGGCGCTAACGTTCTCCCGACTCTCAGGCAACAGGCTTGATGTGAACTGTCGCGAGCGCCGCGCGTACGTGCCGTTTATATACTACCCTACCTCGCGCATACACGCCAAGCGCTCTGATTGGATGTACGCTGGCTTCCGAATTGAGTATATAAGCGAAACGCTACGCAGTGGAGTGCTCTTTGCTTATGGGACTCCGACGTGTCGCGACGTCTCGTTCGTGCGGCGTGCAGTGCCGCTCTTTGCGTTCAAGCATTCTAATTGAATAGACGCTGCTTCTCGGGTGGGAAATATTATATAAGGCAAGAGGCCGAAAATCTTCATTTGCTTTTGAAAATCGAACCTCGTTGCGTCGGCGGCTCCGGGCTCGGCTCGGCGCGCGACGCGACGCGTCGGAGTCCCATAAGCAAAGAGC
>NW_012070135.1:0-1083 GCF_000956235.1 Wasmannia auropunctata | reverse complement strand
CGGTCTGCCTTGCCAGCCCGCTCAGAGATGTGTATAAGAGACAGGTGACACTTTTCACGAACTCGATCTCAAGATCTCAATATTGACTGCACCAATTTTATTCGCAATGGTCGCAATCGAAAGTTCGTATCGACATTATATCAGAAAATGTCGTTAAATTTTGTATTGCTGTTATAATTTCTGAGATATTTGAATTGGAAGTATGTTTGACATAAGAATTTCATATAAAGTTATGGTAGCGTCACGACATTTGCGCAATGAAGTAACACGCAGATCACGCAGTTACGCGGTCATTACTCTTTTTTATGTACTTGGCGTCACGCCGCTACCGCGTCAATTGATAAATTTTCTGATTATAATATTTTTATTTTTTAATATATTATCTTTAGGAATTTGGATTAAAATTTACAAACATGCGCGTGCAAATATTAAGCATTTTTATATAGACATGATTTTTAAAGATATCGTTATTAAGAGTACATTCCAATATTTACTGCTAGTACTAAAATCTTGTAGTTTACATTACATATATACCTATCAAATTTCTTTATAGTTTATAGGTATAAGTACAATAATTATATTTAAATTTACTGACAACTTATATAAATTAATACTTTTTTTATATTAAACTTTTATTACACGAGATGTGTGTATTTGGTACCTTTTCCTTATCTTTTCAAAAAAAGTTTTGGACAGATAATATTAGATTAATATAATTAATAACAGTATTAAGAGGATGCTGAAAGGTTGGGAATTACCGACATTTGCATTCTAATGGATAACACCGAAACGATTGAACGGATTTAAAAACGCTTTTACAGGATTGAAATAGACATAAAATATCATCGCGCTAGGTATACAGGGTGTCCCAAAAAGGTTGTATGTCCTTTCACTGGCAGATTCTAGAGAACATTCTAAGACGAAAACTCTTATATGAAAATGTCGAGGCTATAATACTTTTCAAATTATAACCGATTAAAGTTATCCTATTACGGCGTCTGAAATTCGCGCGCTCAGGCATGATACATTGCGCGCGCGATTGCGAGGTGCCCTTGTCCATTGACTCACATTTAAATATTGACA
>NW_012070134.1:0-534 GCF_000956235.1 Wasmannia auropunctata | reverse complement strand
CTGTAGGTTTCCGAAAACACTGTGATTCATGCATAAACCATAAACGATTTGAGAAAATTTATCACATATTATTGACGAGCATTAAAAAACCTTACAAAATCAACAGTATTACATTTCTCCAATTCCTTAACACCCCAAAAAAAGATAAACTTATCAGATCAAAATAACAACAGTCGCCTGAGAAGTCATACAAACAGTGATAACGTCCTCAGGGAAGGTCATTCAACAAATCCCACTCGGCGCACTCCTGTAGAGTGTAGCTTCTTCTTAGCTTCTTTTCAAAGTAGTGGAGTCATATGTTGGTTAACTTTGAAACTAACACTGAAACCGTCAAGTGGCTGTATTATCAGCATTGGCCGTATAACCCTTAAATACCTACCCTGCTGAAAATGTTCGATTAAAAACCGATTAAAACGTAATCCGTTTTAATCGATTTTAATTGGTTTTAATCGGTTCAATCCGCGTCCGGATTAAAAAATAATCGGTTTTAATTCCGAACAAATTATAATTGGTTTTAATATTACTTTTGCGGAT
>NW_012070133.1:0-419 GCF_000956235.1 Wasmannia auropunctata | reverse complement strand
TTAATCTGTACTTTGTTTACAATGGAAACGATGCATGATTCATCGTAAAAGGAAGATATATTAATTAAAATGAATAAAAAATATATAGTTATTATATTTTATAATATGTATATTGCACTTACATAATTCAATATTTGTATCATTTAATGGTTGTTCCAAATCGATGTTAAGAGATCTTTTCAAAATATTGAAATCATCCTTCCTTTTTCCTTTCAATTTGTATGTTCCTTTTTGTTGAAACTCCTTCCTAGCTCTTTCCTCATCATTATCGGTGAAAGCGTATGTCGTATTTCTTAATTTTGAAATTTTTTCAGCTTGATTGTGTGTATCTAACAATAAAAAAATTATTAAATTTTACTCTTAGTACACACAATAATTTTTTTATCTTTTACTACACACGATGGGACGGAAGAGCACAC
>NW_012070132.1:0-419 GCF_000956235.1 Wasmannia auropunctata | reverse complement strand
TAGCCACGATGTGTACGCTTTTAAACAAAAAGACAGAATGTTGGGAGAGCGACTGGCAGCACTATCGGGAAGGGATAGACTGTAGAGGAAATGGTAGAAGAGTGGTGGAAATCATGTAGGGAATTAGGAATCAAGGATGGGGAGATACGAATCTGATAACAATTCCGTATCGCTCTGTTTGTTTAATCCTTGTATTTGTTTTTTAATATGTATCATCTCGGATACACTTTTTTTTTTCCAAGATGATTATCCAAAATTCTGACGTTATCCCAATCGAATTCGTGTCTTTCGGATAAACGGTGTTCCGTTTATCCGATTTGTATAAAAAGCCTACATTCTCAGGGAGATACTTGAATTTTCATTCTAATCATCTGATAGACTAAGTAGTAGTATATACTTTATATTAATACTCTACATAT
>NW_012070131.1:0-414 GCF_000956235.1 Wasmannia auropunctata | reverse complement strand
GACGTGTGCTCTTCCGATTTTGCAGCATTGCTCATCATGCTTGAATTTCCAATAAAATTATTTTGACGATCCAACAAAATTATTTTCAGATCCGTATCCAGTTAAATTTAGGTATTTCAGCAAAATCGTTCTTTCCATACACGTTATTTGAATGAGTACATGTGTGTCAGGGTAACTGGTGAAAATAATATTAGTGTAAGAGCTGCGACTTACAAAAAAATTTCAAGAACGGAAAATAGTCGGCCCACAATCGTGGGTGGTCAATGAAGGAGCACTTTCTTTCGGCACGTGCTAGCACCCTCGAAATGAGCTTCGGCCTCTTACGTATGTTGTTCAGTGAAAAGAAATAAAGAAGCGAGGTGGTCGTCGATGGACCCCGAAGGGGTCGATCGGCTGCCATTAATGGACGAGCGG
>NW_012070129.1:0-861 GCF_000956235.1 Wasmannia auropunctata | reverse complement strand
AGATAAAATAATCTTTTTTTATATGAAATCCAGGATGACGCGGCAAATTACGCAATAAAATGGGATGTTTTGATTGGTCAATTTGGATAACGCGACGCGTGACGCGCTCAGTGGGAACGCACCCTTACTTATGGAGATTCGACTCTATCTCGAAACCGGAAACAAGATAAACAATGAAAAAATGAGCAAATTCACTATAATAGTTGCAATTTTATTCAATACCTAGTGAATTTGCTCACTTTTGTAATTTTCATCTTATTTTAAGATACACAATTGATCGACCCCTTGAAACGAGATAAATATACAAAGTGCAAAAAAAGTATCGAGACTCTGGAATATCTTGAAAAATGTTTTATAAAAAATCTAAAATAAAAGCCTTAACATTTATCAAATGTATATCTTTTACAGTTGAAAATAAAATATATTAAATGTAATTCAAATATCGTTTTTTTTACTATAAGTGCATTAAGTTTAATTCTTCCATTTAATGTGTGGCAAACGCAAAGCACTTTCAGCATAAAAATATTCTTCCGATTGAAACTGTAATTTCGCTTTGTAATCTGTCAGTACTGCACGATCCCCTTGTTGCACAAATATCTAGAAATATACACATTATATATATATATATACATATACAGGGAGTCCCCATATAAGTGGCCACCCCTTTTTATCTTGTAAACTAACAGAGATAGACCTGATAAATATAATATCAAATTAAACGGCTCTGACTATATATACAGGGTGGACCATTTTAATCCATCCAGTCGAATATCTCGAAAATCAAGCCCGGGAGAGAAAAATTTTTCAGACAAAAGTTGTTTGGTTTCGAAGGGACCATAAGATGGTACCATTGGTTTGACC
>NW_012070128.1:0-1063 GCF_000956235.1 Wasmannia auropunctata | reverse complement strand
AATCGAACTAGTTGTTAAAATACTGATCAATTAACATGTTATTCTGTATGCTAAATGTGTCTATTCTTGCACTATCTGGATTATCCGCAGCTGCAGAAACTATTGTTCGTAAGTCTTCTTATTTTCTTTTTAACTGTCTTGAATGTGCCGTGTGCAAGTCATTAAAAAATCTGATTGATAAGTTCCAAGCGATGCAATCACGCTTCTCTTATTTTGTGCCAAAAATATATGCACACTTTGTTTGAAAGATTATATAAAGATTATTATTATTATATAAAGACTATTATATAAAGAGCATAATTCATTCTTCGATCAAATAAGAGACAATAAACGTCAGTATCTATAACAACATTAGATTTTTTAATTTTTTATGTCTATGCATAATAAGTTGCAGATCAAGTGATTTGAGGAGCTGCGAGAACTGATATTATATAAGATTCATCCTTTACAATCCAATCGAACTAGTCGTTGGAATACCGATCAATCAACATGTTATTTTGTATGCTAAATGTGCTTATTCTTGCACTATCTGGATTATCCGTAGCTGCAGAAACTATTGTTCGTAAGTCTTCTTTTTTTTTAACTGTCTTGAATGTGTCATGTGCAGATCATTAAAAAAATCCGATTGATAAGTTGCAAGCGGTGCGATCACGCTTCTCTTATTTCATGCCGAAAAAATATCAAGCGGCATAATTAAGTGTTTTTTAATAACAACAATTGCTATCAACAATTGTTGATATAACATTTAGCTTGCCTACGTTAAACAGTTCTAGTTTATTAAATCCTTTTCAAGCAACGACGCAAAATGTAAAATTCGAACGCTGTACAATATCTAAACAGTTAAATAACAAAAGCTTTTCAGCTGAAATTTGTGTATAGTTTAGATCTTTCCTTTTTTTTCTTTTTACATTGCAGAGATAAGAAAAAAGAAAAAGTGAACAGCCTGTTTCTTTTAGCGAATTTCAGCTAAAAGAAAATGGCTTTATATGTACATATTAAATCACCTATTAGTGTTTAATCTTAATGCATCCATTGTTTCATTCACAATTTTAAGATCGGAAGA
>NW_012070127.1:0-412 GCF_000956235.1 Wasmannia auropunctata | reverse complement strand
ATTTTGATCAATTTTATATCTCTATAAGCCTGCCGTTGCATCGCACGTTATTGACTCGCCATCTCTTTTTTTTATCTCCAGATACAATTCCAGCGGGAAATGCTTTTCGCAAGTTCACACGAAGCATCTGACGGTGACCATAGATGCCTTCACGATACACAACAGCCTCTGGCAGGGTAAAAAGGTGAACTTGCCGAACAAGAAGGACATACCGCTCGTCATATAGTTTTACATAAGTGGTCACACACTTAACATTACGCTACTGTGCCCTCTGTTGTTCATAGTTACTATTTTAATACAGGCCCATATTAAATTAATGCGAATACGTTGCGTTTCTTAGTCAATTTTATAAGGACAATTGATCGGTGCTGACCCTGTCTCTTATACACATCTCTGAGCGGGCTGGCAAGGC
>NW_012070126.1:0-454 GCF_000956235.1 Wasmannia auropunctata | reverse complement strand
ATTAATAAACTTACATAATAATATTCCAGTCAGACTAAAATACGCTACTATAGCTATCCACGAGATGCTCTTTACAACAAACATTGACATAAGTTCAAGAGAAAGATTTCTTTTCGTCTTTTAAAGAAAAGTTTTATGGAAATAATTAAAATAATATAAATAATATAAATAATATAATGTAATTGTGTGAATATTAATTCTTAACGCTCATTAACGCCTATTGATATACGTATATACGCACTCTATTAACCCAATACATAAACTATTAAAATACACAATGATAGTGTTGTGCATAATACTGAATAATGATATACAATATGATCATCGAGATGATCAATTAGCGACACAGAAAAGGAACATTTGAATGTACAGTATCAATCATAAGAGAATGAAATTATTTTAAGAATAGACAATTTTCGCGTCTATAAAATTGCAAAGATTACGTTACTTAAGT
>NW_012070125.1:0-737 GCF_000956235.1 Wasmannia auropunctata | reverse complement strand
TTGCGGATTTGAAAAATCTCAAAGTGGGGTGCTAACATTTTTTTCAACCCTTTATAATTTTCAACCCCTTGAGGTACAAACGAAAAGGAAGGTGGTACAAACGGGTTCAAACCGAGCTGAATTTAATGCGCACTTGAAAAATTTTTTTTTTTTAAGTCGGGTGCCAGGTTCACATAGGTAAAATTTTGTTACTTAAAATTACACAGAAAAGCGAAATATCAATATTTCAAAAAAATCCTACGTATTCTCTTAGAAAAATATGTGACAAATTTTAAACAGATTCAATGTGATTGATTGAAAATTGACGGAGCTAAAGTTTCCACCGATTTTGAAAATGTTGTTCCGAGAAAAACACTTTTAAAGTTTTCGTTACTGTTTACTCGTGAATAAAAATGAAAGTTACTTTTAATCTGCGATTCCGGGCCCATAAAATAATCCTGCATCAATAACATTCATATCCGCAGCCTTTTTAGTCGAATTTGCTTGTTTCCGAGAATTTTTGGCTCTGTCGATTAGAGAGCGTTCAACCAACTTCACGAGCTTCTCGTTCGTTTCCCGTGCAAAATTGTAACTTTCTGAACCAACCCTTACGGAAAAGACCGACTGCCGAGGTATTACTGGCTACTACATAAAAATATCACACGAAACTACTGGAAATATTATTGGAAATCACATAGACGTATTACTGACAATTACACAAAAGTATTACTGCTGTGTGTGATTTTTTCGCACTACTG
>NW_012070124.1:0-1179 GCF_000956235.1 Wasmannia auropunctata | reverse complement strand
TCTAAAGCGATTTTATTTATTAATTTTATCCAAATCCTCTTTATTTAAATATGGCACGCAACAAACTTTATGTCATTTCTCGCTATTTCTCGCTTCTGACGTCACGAATCCAATATGGCTGCGGTGACTAGAAAGGGCCTGTTAACTGTTTATAAATGTACTGTTGAAAGAACAGCCATACCTGTTCACATTCGATAGGATATTGTGCATCTAATACCATAAATATTTTAAAGCAAATATCGATGGCGTTCAAAATGTTGTCCAATTTGTAAAATACGTCATCAACAACAACATAATAATTTTCTATTTCTCTTAGACTTGGACCAACAATAACAATAAATGGTTGCACAGTTTTTTTGAATTCAAAAGCTTTAGTCCTTTTCTGTTTAATCTCTGCTTCAATATTTCCTGGCGTCTTAAAAATAAAACAAACTTATTGTTAATATTATAAGTATAAAACGTGTGTATACAACATTTCTTGTTTTATATATAAGTAACTATTTTAATTATATGAGTAACTGTAATTTATTAATAGAAGTTAATATACCTTGATATGTAAAAGAAATCCTGAAATTGATTCTGCTATACTAGGCTTCCAGATTTTGCTTTTACCTATTTTGACCCTGGCTTGAGGAGGGCATACCACAGGTAATAATGTCAAAAGTATTATTCTTTTCGATTCTGAGAAAAAATATTTTTATTAAAAATTTGTTTAATAATAAGCAATATTCCAGTTCTTATAAAAAATTTATAAACATTTTATAAAAATGTATCATTTATAATATTTTACAATATTATAATACAAAACAGAAATTTAGATAATAAAAGTTTTTTAAAACATGTCTCAATGCATATCTATACAATTTTACATATCTTTTTGCTTTACCTTCTGATATCGCATTTAAAGTGCTTTCATGATATAATGCATAGTAATATTTATCTTTTACATTTTCTTTTATGACCTTTTCTAGTTTACGTGAGAATTCCGGCCATTCATTAAAAATGTTTGTCGTTTCTTCGAAAGAAAAAGTATAGTCACTGTCCAACTGTAAATAATATCATAAATCAATTTGTAATACATAAAAAAATATCAATTTAATATTTTATAAAAATGTCTTTAATATTTACATAAAATAAATGAAAAATATACTTCCAGAAAAGTTTCTTTGATTCAAAATA
>NW_012070123.1:0-382 GCF_000956235.1 Wasmannia auropunctata | reverse complement strand
TTTATATCTACTGTTGAGCCTTTAAAATTTAGAATTGAAAAACGGAATGTTTAATTAAAAGTAATAGTGTACCACTAGGTAGTGGTAATACTAAAAGTAGTATTGCGAAAATATGTTAAATAAAAGAAAACATATTTTAAATAAAATTTTTGCGTGTAAAAAAATTGAGTGTAAAATTTTTTTTAACGACTCATATTATTAGTTAATTAAATAACTGTATTGCAATAAGTTATAACACGTCATAATGGTACGTGCTTGCTACATTTAGTGCAGGGATCGTATTTGCTGCGATATAGAATTTTGATAGGAAGACCCTTCTTGTAAGTTGCCTCCGAGCCTTAAATTTCTAGCAGTCGATACCATCAGATCGGAAGAGCACACG
>NW_012070122.1:0-382 GCF_000956235.1 Wasmannia auropunctata | reverse complement strand
GTTGTCAAGCAGACGCCGGCATACGACAAAATTTTCCCCTTAGGTACTATTTACGTAAACAACGGCTGAAGTTTGCGCAACCCTCTGGCTCGCGATGACCCGGGCAATTTTTCGAGACGCGCGCCGTTGTCGTCGCCTCGTAATGCTGCCCCGCGTTGTTTAATTTACTCGTGTCTTTGCTCGCGTACCGTCTACGAATCCTAATTAGCGGCGCATAATCTAACCCTTCGCGAATTGCCGTCTGTTGGTCCACGATAACACGCGAGGGTTTCTCCTTAACGCGCGGATCGCAACTTAATGGTATGTAGGTAAGCAGAATTTCGACTTAGGACGCCGAACGACGGATGAACCGCGGCTCTGGCCGCAGAATGTTTCTTTAACT
>NW_012070121.1:0-496 GCF_000956235.1 Wasmannia auropunctata | reverse complement strand
TACAACATTGTAACATTGTTTAAAAAATATATATATATATATGTTTTATAAAATATGGATTAATCTTCAACAAGACAATTAACATAATTAAAACATAAACGGAGTGTTTACAAATAAATATTTTCAAGAACATTATATTCAAATAAATATTACATTTTCAAGAATACTAGCAACTGTATTTTGTTTTTTTTTTTTGTAAGATTTATAGCAAAACTTAAGTAAAGAGTATTTAAGTTTGAAAATTTATACAGACAAATATTAAAAAATATTTATGGATAATATTACATAAAACAAATATCAGTGATGACATGAAAGTTTAAATGACAAGTACAGTTTAAAAGTTATAATTATTAATATAATTTTAAAATTAGAAAAAGTAAAATAACGCCAAAAGAATCAAATATATAAAACAATGTAATTGCAAAAAATTTGCAATAAATTTGTAAAATATTTGAATTTCTTTGTCGAGTGTTTAAATGTAATATTATCCCCAATA
>NW_012070120.1:0-370 GCF_000956235.1 Wasmannia auropunctata | reverse complement strand
TGCTCTTCCGATCTCCTCGTCTCTCTCCCTGTCATTTACTTCTCCCTCCTTCCCTCCCTATAAATGACTCCCTTCGTTATGTAAGGCAAACATTATGGTGCCTGTCATTTACTTGACATGCGATTCGAGAAATCGACATGGAACATTATATTTGAAATTATATTCAACGTGGAAATATTATTATTATAGAATAAAATGATAAAATGTGAATTAATATTATGTATAACTTTTTTTAGATTTACATATACAGTTATTGATAATTTATGAAAGATTATGAAGAATATTGTAAGAAATATGTGGTTGGATATTATAATAATGAAAATTAATACACATCCGTCGGCTCGACAGGCATTACTTCAATATATTTGAT
>NW_012070119.1:0-370 GCF_000956235.1 Wasmannia auropunctata | reverse complement strand
TTCTTCAAGCAGAAGACGGCATACGACGGAGATTTACGCTCCTGATGCCTATACGGGAGAAAAGATACATACGGGGATGTTACCTTTATGATCGGTTCTGTTACAAAGTTGACTCTTTATATGCCCGTGCTTTTAGCCGCGGCTCACAAAGACGGGGTAGAGAAGAGGGACGTCTCTCAAAGGATCGCCTCTCCGGGCAGCAGTTTGATGTTCGTCGAGTGCACATTGCAGAAATCTCGCGATCCTCTCCATGACGAATAATCAGTCTCGGTATAAGAGTTTTGCTCTTCAACGGCGCGTTGAATAAAGTACGATCCAAAATGTACCATAGAAATACACGTCTTAAAATATACGATGCCTTAATTCAGTT
>NW_012070118.1:0-367 GCF_000956235.1 Wasmannia auropunctata | reverse complement strand
TTTCTCTTTCCCTTTCTCTCTCTACTTCTCCCTTGTTTCGTTGATGCCGTATCCAATGGACAAAACAATCTCAAAATAGAATCGTGATTGCGCTTGGTGAGACACACTGTGACTTGATCAGAGCTAGAAAACTAGTAGTTTCTCGTAATTGCGAGCGCGTTTTTTGTATTCCTGCTTGTTCCCACCTACGCCAAAATGCAAAATGCAATTGTGGAAATATTCATGACTCTCCACGAAAAACGAATGCGTGAATCTGCGCGCGGAAGGACTTTAATTGGAAAATAAACTTTTGAAGAGAGAGAGAGAGAGAGAGAGAGAGAGAGAGAGAGAGAGAAATATACATCCATATGTATATTGAAGATTAAAC
>NW_012070117.1:8646-9037 GCF_000956235.1 Wasmannia auropunctata | reverse complement strand
TGACGCCGCATCGCAGAATATAAGGCCACCGCCGCTGCCGTAACCTGAGCCGAGCCGAGCGCCGATAAGGACCAGCCGACCAGCCGGACAGCGAAAACAAGCCACCATGCGAGCGAGCGCCGTATTGTAAGTCCGTATATATTAAGTCGATATCTGCGTATGTCAAGCGATCGATACTATCACCGACATTCGTCGCCGGAGCGTACGTGGCCTTTTCGGAACCGTGTAAAATTTATAAGCACCGTACCCGAATTAAATAGAGCCGCGAAAGCGTTACCGGACATACGGGATAGCGTGCGTAGGATTTTAAACTTTCCTATCGAGGGCGAAACAGACTCACCCGCACACGTAACTCGCAAACGCGACTTCCCAATCGCCGCGAACGACTTTA
>NW_012070117.1:0-1160 GCF_000956235.1 Wasmannia auropunctata | reverse complement strand
CAACGACTAAGCAGTGCAGTGGCCCCACTTGAGATGGGATATAACCCGTCGTCCAGCGGACCACTGCGGAGTTTCAACTTTGATCATTAACGCATAGCGTTACGCTGTCGGCACGCGCAGTTATTCAATCTGTAAGTAACACGTAAATATAGTGTTTGTATTAAACAAGATACTGTGCATCAATTCTTCAACCACCAAAACCGAGTCCTTCCCACGTTACACCCCAGCCACGGTGTAACACATTTAAAGTTAAAATCGGTACTTAAAGCTATTGTGTTAGATGTGTAAAATAACTATCAATTTCTAAAAAAAAGGCTATTATTTTTCCAATTCCTAAAAAATGATAATCAGTTTTGACTAGTAAGTCCTTTTAAACCCTTGCCTAGACATTAACATTTGTCAGAAAATTTGTTGGAAAATTTCGCCGGTGTTTTCAGACGAAAACTGGAAAAGTGGCAACCGTATCTATAAAAGTCCAGTGAAGTCCGGCGAAGTCCGACGAAGTCCGATGAATTCCCGTATAGTCCGATGAAATCCGTAAAATTCGGTGAAGTCTTGAAGTTAGAAATTCACGTGTACATCTATTTTCTGAGTGGTTATCCCCTTGAAGTACGGACACGATTTTGCTTCTATTGCCAGTCTACATAAGGAACGAATAGGAAAAAGCAGAACACGGAAATATCCAATTATCTCAAAACTGAATCTCGAAAGAATGTTGATTCCTTTAAATTTTTCGTCCGTGGAATGACCCGAAAAGTTCTAATTTATAAAAACGTGAAAATTTTGTAAATATGTGAAGTATTTTAAATTAGAAACAGCGAATATAAACCAAAAAGATGCAAACAGTTAAATATTTTGCTACTATTACATTAAAAAATTAAACATAAGCTTGCATTTCGCTCATGAATTCATATGTTTGAATAATTGCTAGAAATGAGAATTAAATACTACTTAAATGGACCGTATTCATAGTCGATTCTTATATTCAAGATCATCTTAAGTATAGTTTTAAAAGGATCCTAAACCCTAGATCAAACTCCAAAAATCCGCTGTTTTACCGACAATTTGTGAGTATGTATGCGTGCGATATTGATGTAGTAGTGTGTAGTGATATGTCATGTTTATTACCACATCAAGATCGGAAGAGCACACGTCTGAAC
>NW_012070116.1:0-540 GCF_000956235.1 Wasmannia auropunctata | reverse complement strand
AGATGTGTATAAGAGACAGATCTTTATCTGTGTTAAAAGAATGGAAAAATATGATTAATTTGATCCAAGATGAGAGTGGGTTGTGGGAACATTTTATTTAAAGTTGAGTAAGAGTTACTATCCTGTTCCAAGGCAGGATTTGAAAAAAAGTTATGTGCTAAAGAAATTTGTGAGAAAAGTTCTTTCCTATTTCGTATATCAGGCATAGAACGGACACTAACACTGATACTATTAGAGTCCTCCCTTCCTCGAGCCTCACCCGACACAAAATCTGAGGGGTAAGGTTCGTGTGATAGATGGTTGTAGTCATTATTAAATTTGCAATCTTGTGACCGAACGCGTCTAGAGAGACGATTAGAGCGACGATTCCCTAAGGGGGGCAACCCCGGCTTATTCTTTGCAGTAGCATTGTCCTCAAGGAGATATACACAGTGCGGTCCATAAGTTCCCGGACTGATTTTTTTGCAGCCTCCCCATTGACGCCATTTATCGGACGACTGTCGAACTACATAGTGTAAACTTTTTCGAACAGTCATGTTG
>NW_012070115.1:0-354 GCF_000956235.1 Wasmannia auropunctata | reverse complement strand
CCTTGCCAGCCCGCTCAGAGATGTGTATAAGAGACAGCTATAATTCATGCGCCGATGACGCAGCACGATTCGCATCTGCCACCAATTTTTGGCAGGTTTATCTTGAGAGAATCGTCTTAAGGGTCAATGGGAACGAATAGTCTATATATCCCATGAGAATGTGTCTGTACCCGCGCAATTTTATCTCGACAATCTCCATTCAGGATCGAATTGTCCATAAGGCTGTTGTTACCTCTCAACGACTTCACACCCTTCTGCCCTTTCTCAGGATACTTTTGCCGTATCTCAGCTAGAAGTGTCCGAAAAAATCTTATTGCTATATCACGTTATACGGGATATAGCAAGAACCCGTTT
>NW_012070114.1:0-517 GCF_000956235.1 Wasmannia auropunctata | reverse complement strand
CGTGTGCTCTTCCGATCTGACAAAGTATATTTTTGACAGGTGCGACAGGATTTCTGGGTAAAGTGCTTATTGAAAAGGTATTGCGATCTTGTCCTGATGTTCGTGAAATATTTCTGTTGATGCGGCCGAAAAAAGGGTCTGTTAATGAAAGACTTGAAAAAATATTAAAGTTGCCGGTAAGCTAAATATAATATAATTTTTTTTAACAATCCATTTTTTTTTTAAATTTTTGTGATTTTTAAAATGTTCTGCTTTAATGGATCTTACTTAAATGTAATTTTTTTTAAAATATTATCACAACATTATTTTAAGAGTAGTTATTTTTGATATTAAACACTTTTTTTAAAGAGTAAAGTATAATAAATTAATAAAATCCTATCTAAAAAAGTGCATGTAAAGTCGATAACTCGCATTTTTCGAAATTATTTGTTGTCGCTTTTCCGCGATGCTGATTGGTTGTCTCGTTGCGCTTACTTCGCGTAAGCGGCTGTGACATTGCATTTTGACAGTTGTGTGT
>NW_012070113.1:0-409 GCF_000956235.1 Wasmannia auropunctata | reverse complement strand
TAATTTTTTACATTTTTACTTCAATAATAAAAAAATTTAATACTTTTTATGAATTTTTATACGAAATATAAAATTAAATTTTTTAACATTTTTTACATTTATTTATTATTACATTTATTTTAACAATATTTTAACATTTTTTAAATATTTGATTTGAATATTTTTGTTAAAAGATTTTCGCGTAGCGTATTTACAAATACATAGTATTACATGTTGCTTTTTGTATGTAATTATATAAAATAAAAGATTACTTAAGAGGATGCTGAAAGGTCGGCCAAATTTGTACGAAGTCGATAAAGCAGACTCTTCAGTGTCAGTGGTATCTCTAAATGAACTTCTTACAATATCTTCTGTCTCGCTCAAACACGTGGAATGTCCTTATCTAACTTATTGAAGTGCCATCTCTTGA
>NW_012070112.1:0-346 GCF_000956235.1 Wasmannia auropunctata | reverse complement strand
GTGACTGGAGTTCAGACGTGTGCTCTTCCGATCTTTAACTACGCTGCAGATCAACAAATTATTAGGCTCTATAGATTCGGGATAAAATGCTTAATCTGGTAGTGTGTTCCGATTGCGAATGATCGGAGACCCATGTATTGTAAAAATATTAATTAACATATATATGATTTTCTCAAAAATATGTTAGGAAATTTAACGCAGGAAATATTAATTATAAGGAAATTTAACGCAGGAAATATTAGTTTAAAATAAAAAATTATTTTAAACATGAGCTAAGTATTTTTATGTACGAATGAAAATACATATCCGTCTCTTGATATTTCCGCTTTTTATCCTTCCGCCTTAT
>NW_012070111.1:0-342 GCF_000956235.1 Wasmannia auropunctata | reverse complement strand
TCAAGCAGAAGACGGCATACGATCGAAACTAAGGAGGTCTTTAGACGATACACTACCGATGTAATTGCTACGTCAGCTTTTGGAATAAGTGTAAATTCTATGAAAGATCAAAACAATGAATTTTATGTAAAGGGAGTGGAGACTATCAAATTTCCTACAGGACTACTAGCAATGATCAAGTTGATGATCTTAATGAAGTATCCGTGGTTTGCTAAATCAATTGGTCTAACTTTTTTTTCGCCGAATACGGCCAAATTTTTCAAAAAAATCATACAAGAAACACTTAGAGCGCGTGAAGAACAAGGTATCGTTAGACCAGACATGATCCATTTGTTAATGCAG
>NW_012070110.1:0-335 GCF_000956235.1 Wasmannia auropunctata | reverse complement strand
TGTGCTCTTCCGATCTGTAGAAATTGAAAAATTAATAAAATTATTGAGAAATTCAAAGGATAAGTATATAGAAAAATATACGGAAGAATATAATGACGACAGAAATTAAAATTACACATAATATGGGAACTTTTAAAAGTTAAAAAATTCTTTTTTAACTGGACTTTTGATATAAATAAAGCAGAATAGCGAAAGCTAGTTTGTTTTTATCTTTCCAAAAATCGAACTAATTGATAATTGATTGAACTCATTGATAAGCTAATTGATCTTCATTGTTTGGGAATTAATACCCCTCTCTTTTTTTCTCTCTCTTTTTCTTTTTCGCCTTAATGTTA
>NW_012070109.1:0-360 GCF_000956235.1 Wasmannia auropunctata | reverse complement strand
TTTCATATCACACAAATTATTAATATTAATAAGTCTCTGCTCTGAACTTTCTGTTACACAATAGGCATTGAGAGAATGCTGAAGCCATAATACTACCCAGTCTGTACAAAATAAATACACTTCATCGTTTGGCAGTACTATTATTTCTTGTATGCTTCCAAATATTGGATCTCCTTTATCCGAATTCACACCACTATCAATGGCCACCAACAAATTTGTACTATATACAGTACCCCAAACCTTCAAACTATCTGATACAAATATCATGTCATCTAGTTGTAATCCCATTGCAACAAGAAAGTTTTTACTTTTTGTATCTTTAACTGAAAGGTTTTTATCATTTGTACAATGTATTTTTTG
>NW_012070108.1:0-639 GCF_000956235.1 Wasmannia auropunctata | reverse complement strand
GGCGGTTTCGCACTTCACACTTCGAGAATCGACGTTTGATTGATGGAATCACCGCGAAAGCAAGGGTACGACGTTTTCGCGTTTCAAACGGCGAGAATCGACGTTTGTGTGGTGCAAACGTCGCGGGCGCTCGAGTACGGCGGTTTGGCGATTCACACGACGAGAATCGACATTTGAAGGGTAAAAACGCCGCGTGCGCTCGAGTACGGCTGGTTCGCGCTTCATACTTCAAAACAAAACATTTGAGACATAGAAACGCCGCGGGTGTTCGAGTACGGCGGTTTAGTTCTTCAAACTTTGAAACACGACATTTGAGTCGTGAAAACGTCGGGGGTGCTCGAGTACGGCGTTTCCGCGCTTCAAACGTCGAAACTTGAGTTGTCACATTCAACATTGATGCTCAACGCTTATGCGTCGCCCAATGTTGACGATCAACACTCAATATACACTCAATATTGACGGCAAACACTCAATTTTGATGGTAAACGCACAAATTTGAGTGTTAACACCAAAAAATGAGGTTTTTTTTCGTAAGGGAATTTAGTTTTTTTTATTTATGTAATGTATTAATAAAAAAATGAATGTGTGAGTGTGTGTGTGTGTGTGTGTGTGTGTGTGTGTGTGTGTGTGTGTGTGTGT
>NW_012070107.1:0-332 GCF_000956235.1 Wasmannia auropunctata | reverse complement strand
TCAAGCAGAAGACGGCATACGAGATTTGATAGGATTGATCTCGAGTTTAGGCTAATCTGTCCGCCGTAAGTGGATCGCCTAATCTGCAATTTCGGAATATCACGCGATGCGATCACGCGCGGAAGATTCAGGATTTGAATTTTAAATGCTTATGCGAACACGAGCGAAATATTCTAATTATTCATGTACAATCACGAGAGAATGAAATCTTGTCGAGTTCTATAACCGCGGATATTTAACAACTGTCGGCGGCGATTTGCGAGTCGTCGCGTTCGTTATCTCTAATTGACACAGAGAACAAAATGTGCCGGATTGATAGAAGCTATTCCCTG
>NW_012070106.1:0-349 GCF_000956235.1 Wasmannia auropunctata | reverse complement strand
ATTTATTTGATATTTAATATTGCTATGTATGCACGTTTTATTATTTTCTATATATTTTATTGATATGATGAAAACAGAAGATTTGGCACTTTAAATTAAAGAGATATAAACTTGAAGAAACTGGTTGTTCAAATTTATCTGGAACAAATATCCCATTTGTCATTTTATTGAAAATTCGATTACGAAAGAAAAAGATTTAAATAATTTCGCGCGCTTTAAAGCCTTTATTTTATGCACAAGCTTTCTCTTTTTCTTTCTCATTTTTTTTATATCATTGTGTACGTTACACACACACATTAATTTCGGATTCGAGAAAAAGATATATTTTGACATAGTAACAAAATTTAAT
>NW_012070105.1:0-422 GCF_000956235.1 Wasmannia auropunctata | reverse complement strand
CCCCCTTGAACCCTACAACTTTTGTTTGAAACATTTTTTCCTAGTGTGCTTATTTTTCGAGATATTTGAAAGTTTCAAGTTAAAAAAATCACCCTGTATACATATATATATATAATATATAAAATGTTTGAATTTTCGTACACATAAAATAAATAAATGTATACGATGTATACTTAAATTTATTTAACATTCCATATCATTCGACATTTTGCAAAGACTCAATATTATGAGCTATGATGTATTAACTAAATTCATAATACTAGATATAAATTAACATTCTTAACATGTATACAGGGTGTCCCGTAACGCTTAATTAATATTTCAAGGCGTGAAAGAGAATGAAATTTTGAACTAAAAGTTCCTCTTTCAATTTTGGCTCAGACCATTATTTACAGAGTTATTAACGAATAAAGTTAATCAAT
>NW_012070104.1:0-319 GCF_000956235.1 Wasmannia auropunctata | reverse complement strand
TAGTTGTTCAAAAATGTTCAACACTCAATGTTATAAATATATATGCGTCTCCAATAATTTTATATTTTGTTCTTTCTGTGGAAAAGAAAGAAAAAAAAGTTCAGTCTTCAAGTTTGAACCCTTTAAAGAATATTTCAGAACGTATCACATATTTTATAATAATGAGCTATCCATGTTTTTTTTACGATTTACTTATTTTCTATTTTTCCACGATAGTTTTTTGTACGATGCTATTTTTGCAAATTGTTTGCGTGTTATGCTTCTTTAACATATTCCAGTCAGGACTAATACTGTCTCTTATACACATCTCTGAGCGGGC
>NW_012070103.1:13324-13659 GCF_000956235.1 Wasmannia auropunctata | reverse complement strand
ATACTATAAGTTGTAAAGATGTATTCAGTTCATATTATGTATAATTAAATAATGTGAATAGTAAAGATTTATTTTTTCCATTTTTCACCTTTTTTTCTTTCTGCGCATTCTCGTTACATATATATTAAACCTGTAAGTTAAAATTAAATGTTATGATAATTACAAAGGACTAATCATATGAAAAAATGGCCCCGGTCAAAATAGAAATAACCAATGCGAAAATATTCTTTATGAGGTACTGATCAAAAGTCTCAATGGCGTCAACCTTCAACCACCGCTAGTTTTCACATTGTCAGCTCATAAAGATTGCTTGAAACAGATCGGAAGAGCACACG
>NW_012070103.1:0-852 GCF_000956235.1 Wasmannia auropunctata | reverse complement strand
ATCTCTTGTGATATTTTAAAATTGTGTGGGTCTTTTGAAATGAAACTTGGCACAAAATTTTCTTTTATCTGGGTGGACATTTTACCCACTATAACGATCGATTACGCGCGGGGCTCGAAATCACCTCCTTAACCCGCTATACCCATTATTCTGCTATAACTTGCCAAGACATTGGATTAGTGTTTTGTTACGTCAAGCAGATCGATTAAGCTACTCTCGTTTAGTCATAAGTTTATGTTTCAATTCTTTTATTGAAAGAAATCTTTCAATGTCGGGGGGTATATGTTTATAAGCTCACTTTAGAGTTTTAAAATGCGTTTGCGCGTGGTTGATTAATATGGCCGCGAGCGAGTGGGTATTCGCCATTGTTTTTGGCGCATGAGCGTTCGCGAAGAAGAAGACCGGCGCTAGCGCGCTCTCGAAGAAAAAGAATGTAATAAATTAGTATTGTATATGGCGGCAATAAAGCATCACACGAGCGACACGGCTCTTAGTATTTTCTGAAGGTCAAATCCGGCGAATCATTTCTGTTAAACCCAAACAATTTTAGTCTTGAAATTAATTCATATTCAAATGCCTACTTAAATACTTCGCAAATATTCTTCGCAGATATTAATATAATATCTGCGCGGTAAGAAACTTTCATGATTATATATATGTACAGGCTATTCCCAGACTGTGACAAGTTGTTTACATCGATTTGACTTGACTTTACGACATTAAAAATTTGCTTCGTAAGCCGTAATTGTCTAGCCGTACGCGATAAAAATGATTCATAGTTATACATTCGCAGAATAGTGCGGAAATAGATTTTCTTTCATTGTTATCCCTTGTTAAAAGATCGGAAGAGCA
>NW_012070102.1:0-311 GCF_000956235.1 Wasmannia auropunctata | reverse complement strand
TGTGCTCTTCCGATCTCGGGGTCGAAACGTCTGTTCTTCAAATCGTAATGAAATTGTTAAATTAATAAATGTATATATTGGAGCGATACAACACTCAAGCTTTGGCTCGTGGCCCTTTTTTACTTTGTTTATTAATATTAAAATAATAAAGTTAAGGGTGTATTCTAGTTTTAAGGATATTTCAAAAATATTTTTGGGAATTTTTTATGAAGAAAAATTCAGACGTACTTAAAAATAATGATATAAGTTTATAAAATACATACAATGTAGATGTAAAATTATACTTTTTTTTTAATTTTTGTTTTGTACGT
>NW_012070101.1:0-310 GCF_000956235.1 Wasmannia auropunctata | reverse complement strand
GCTAATAAACGAATATTCAACATAGATCAGCACGTTGGTATGGCAGTCTCCGGTATAATATCGGACGCAAGACAGATCGCGGAGACCGCAAGATCGGAGGCTGCCAGCTACAAGGCACAGTACGGAGTCGGTATTCCACTGAAGTATTTGAACGAAAGAGTCTCCATGTATATGCACGCATATACCTTGTATTCTGCCGTACGTCCATACGGTTGCTCCGTCCTGCTCGGTGCTTATGAGACAGACGGTCCAGCGTTGTTTATGATCGACCCATCAGGAGTATCGTATGCCGTCTTCTGCTTGGAAGAAG
>NW_012070100.1:0-351 GCF_000956235.1 Wasmannia auropunctata | reverse complement strand
TCTAGGCATTAATGTCCCCGTGTGTACATATGTACATACGTGACGTCAGAAACGCGGGACAGAACAGTTTCGAACGAAAAGACGCTCGTTTAATCATCAGTTTCAAACGTACTACAGTGCTACACAATACTATTGTGATTTTTGTATTAGTCGACACGACAATAAAAAGAAATATGACGTTTTAAGATTTGTGGGAATTGTAAATATTGCAATGTCAAATCAATTAATTGTTTGACACGAGGTCTAATTAGTGTTTTATTTCTATTTTTCAAATCTATGTCAACAAGTGTGATAAAATTTCTTATTTCTTTCTCTTCACTTTCATCACTACTTGAAGATACATTCATTAAA
>NW_012070099.1:0-438 GCF_000956235.1 Wasmannia auropunctata | reverse complement strand
ATACATAAAGTATATTCGGATACAGAATACGGGAGACACGATTCCACGGCTTTCCGATTTATTATAGCGGAACAATTTAATAATCTATTATCTTGTATCTCGATCTTCTCTTCAGCGATCCCAAATAGTTTTGGACTATCTTTGGACTATCACTTTTTCCATGTTTCATAACGATTCTTCAACAGTTCAAAAATAAGCAAAGAAAATTGACAATATCATATTTATAGTTAGTTTAATTAGGTAAATAAAATTAATAAAGGTAAATACCTTAATAAAGGTAAATAAAATATTAATAATGTATTTATTAAAACACACATGCTGAAAATCTATTACTTATGTTAATTATATCAGCTTTCAAATGTCCTTGATTTACTCATTTATTTTACATATGCGTACAAATTATAAAATCGAAAATACTACGGCGAAAACGTATTTATT
>NW_012070098.1:0-983 GCF_000956235.1 Wasmannia auropunctata | reverse complement strand
GCTATGCAAAGTTAAAGAATAATAATGAAAAATATATTACCTGTAGGCATTTCATTGATTTCATCCCATTCATTTTTGCAAATTACATTTACAAATTGCTTTGTTTTATTCTTCCATATATAAATCATTCGTAGTTTAATTATTTTTACGTATAGCTAAAAAGACTTTAAGTAAAAATCGACTCTTCTCTGTCAGGTTCTACACATAGGTGGTCAAATAGATATTTTGTAATGCTGGTTGGCAGAGCTTACCCCTAAGGAAATCAAAATTGAACAAAAATCAATTGTCACCGCGGTAAACAAGATAATTCTAAAGCATCAAAAAATTATCCAATTTTCAGAAAGCATCGAAAGCCTATATACACATATTGCATTATTCTTATTCGCGTCGAACACAATGCTAATTTGCTCGCTGGGCTTTCTCATTGTAACCGTAAGTACAATAGTTAATAACATTATGAAGAAAGATTTTTACATTCTGTATAAATTAGTTTTACTTTCATCAAGTTTTGCTTTCAATTAAATAATGAATAATAAATATTTTCTTATATAATAATTCCTCATGCTATTGATACAGTTGATGCCATGGAGCAGATTATAAAATGTATTATATTTTTCACGATAACGAATCTAGAGGCATTTATGTTTTGCTACGCCGGAGAATATCTGATCAATAAAGTCAGCAATAAATAATAATTATTGTAACAATAAAATAAATTACTAATATAACAGTATAAATAATTTTATGTATTTTTTATAAAAATACAAAGCAAAAAATTCAATTTTATTATTCAACTAATATTACAAATATTTATGTTATTTTCATTTCCATAGAGCAGAGAGATAGGATTTGCAGCGTACAATTGTGCATTGTACAATCTGAAATCTAAAGATAGTCGCATTTTGTTATTCATAATATTAAGATCACAGAAGCAATTGACGCTAACAGCTGGCAAAGTAGTGGATCTGTCTCTTATACACATC
>NW_012070097.1:0-303 GCF_000956235.1 Wasmannia auropunctata | reverse complement strand
TTTCCTCTCTCTTTCTCTCTCTTTCTCTCTGCCCTCCCCTTGCGAGAGGTAAATTCTTTCGTCGTACCACGCGGCGATGTCCAGGAAAGGGCTTAAATCGCGTCTCATTGTCAGACTAAGCGTTGGAAATTGATGACTGCAAATTGAAGATTAGAATTTGACTAATTGTAAGATAATTTTTTAATCCGTTTGTTTCTGATTTTTATTCTTTTTGAATTTTAATCTCTAATATTTCTATTTTCACCAATGTAGATTAACTTAATTTAAGGAGGTTCCATCAATAAAAGATCGGAAGAGCACACG
>NW_012070096.1:0-916 GCF_000956235.1 Wasmannia auropunctata | reverse complement strand
AGTGCCTGAATTAAAATAAAATAAAACTATAAATCCCCCTGAGAATTAACGAATTGTAGCATAATCATCGGTTCGAGTCGATTATTTTTGCGCTTATTATCCTGTGCCTCTCACTTCAGAGTTTGTGAAAATTTCCGAGGGACAGAATCGATGACCGTGGGTGTATGTACATCATTCGAAAAAAAAAAAATTGCGATTACGGTAGTTGTTGGTGCATATATATTGCAGTTTGGGTAACAGAAATATCTGCAGAGAAAAAACATTAAAAAAAATCTGTAGTATTACTTCGAGTTACATTTTGTTATTATATCAAAATCACAATTAGTTTATAACACATGGCTTGCACACGATTGACACGGCTTTTTCGATTTTGCTGCTAGTTCGATTTTGCTGTTCATACGGTTGAACTTCAACAAGATGCGGCTAAATGTATTTTGCGCCGGAAGTGCGTCATCTAAGTAACATTTTAAATCAATAGTAACAAATTACTGAGATTGCACACTATACATGAAATAGCACCTCAGTGTGCAAGAACTCTTAGGGTGCGTTTCCACTGAGCGCGTCACGCGCGTGTCATCCGAATTGCCCAATCAAAACATTCTATTTTATTGCGTAATATTCCGCGCGATCCGAGATTTTATACATAGGAAGATTTTTTTATCGATTAGGTTACTCGGCAATCTCGACATTTTAGAAATAAAATAATCTTTTTTTGGCTGCAGTCCGATTTACGCTTGCAGCGCTCGTGATCATCATTTGTCTTTATTTAATATTCGATTAACGACAAGGATGAAAATATTTCAAAAGCATTGTGAGTATGAATCGGACCCAACGACATATATATATAGACCGAGCATTCTGTCCACAGCATGAAGCCGAAAGTTGGCAGAATACGACTGAGAGAGATAGCATTTAC
>NW_012070095.1:0-302 GCF_000956235.1 Wasmannia auropunctata | reverse complement strand
CTGGAGTTCAGACGTGTGCTCTTCCGATCTGCTCTAGTTCTGAATAAATGATAACATTCTGCACAATCCTTATTACTCAAACTATATGAGAAGAGCATATTCATCGAAATCAAAGTCCTTTAACTTTTTGCTACTATTGTATGTACTAAACATCCTTAATTTAGCTACAAAAACAGACCTATTCTAATTTAAGTACAAACTTACACCAATTCAATTACAAAGAACAAACTTTTTGTTAAAATGAGGGCATTTATTGTTGATTTTACTTTTAGCTGTTGTAATACCTTATCAGAACTAAACTG
>NW_012070094.1:0-965 GCF_000956235.1 Wasmannia auropunctata | reverse complement strand
ATTATCATAATTATGATAATTATGATTATTATCATAATTATCATAATTCATTAATAATAACATAACAGACAATTTCCGATAAAATTAGCTTTTGCAATGACAATTAACAAATCACAAGGACAGACATTTGACAGAGTAGGAATAGATCTTCGCAAAGATGTTTTCAATCATGGGCAACTTTATGTTGCTTTTTCACGCGTTCGCACTTGGCAATAATTAAAAGTTTATCTTAGCAATCAATGAGGAAATAAACAAGTTAAAAACTATGTATATAAAGAAATATATATGTAAACTTGCATTGTTTAAATGATTTTTTGTTAAGGTTTTATAAAAGAAAATAGCATCATTTCATATAATGCTCTTGCATTTTATATAAAATGTTCTATGATGAATTAATTACAATTTAATAATGGAAGATTATTGAAATATATTATTTTCATTCGTTTTATTATTTTCTATTTGGGTTTACATTTGAATTAGATAAAGATTGTAATCATGTAAATTTATATTTTAAAAATTGTGGTTTTTGAAATAGTATAAAAGTATATGTTAGTGAAAGCTCAGTGGCGCGCGTGAAGCGCACGCTTTGTTTTGCTCTCGTATAATAAAATATATGTGTAATATATATAAAATAAATTCTTGTTTAAAATTAAAATTAAAGTAAAAATAGAATAAAAATTAAACAGATCAAGAAAAAATATTCCTTTTTTAGATTTAATTTTGTAAAATTTGTTGTTTGTTTGATTTATTTATTATTTGGACAACTTGCTCATTATATATCTAATATACCTATTAGTATTTACAGCTTTATTAATATACGGGGTGTCTCGTACTCATTAGTACAACGCTTGTGGGCAGGTAGTGTGGACCAAACTGAACAAAATAATCCTCTATCATTTTGCGATCTTCGCAATAGTTATCGAAATACTTGTCTCTTATACACATCTCTGAGCGGGCTGGCAAGG
>NW_012070093.1:25794-26201 GCF_000956235.1 Wasmannia auropunctata | reverse complement strand
TTTATCGACAAAAATACCATTTTTGTTGGATACAAAATACTTCATATTAATCGCATAGAATAAAATTTCCTTTTCTATATTAAACACACATTAAAACACACATGCTAATGCATCTGGCTCTGGTGTGTTTTGTACCAAAAACAGGAAAAAATTAAGAAATTACAGATTTCGTTATCCATTTTAACCTCAACATGGCGACTAATGCTATCAATTTACCAAAACGTTTACTTCATGAAAAAGTTAGGCAGGTTATATGCTCGAAATGAAGGCAGAGCCAGATGTACAATAAAGAAATGAATATAGGTGAGTCGTTAGAATTAAGTATAGAAGCCTAAATAAAGATATATTAGTAACCGACAAATTTGTGTATATGTATGCGTGAGATATATAGATGTGGTAATAAACAT
>NW_012070093.1:13008-13266 GCF_000956235.1 Wasmannia auropunctata | reverse complement strand
TAAGTCGTGAATTGCATGTTCGTATTGTGATAGGAAATATATATTAGTAAAATGTATATATTGTGATAGAAAATATATTAGTAAAGTGTACATATTGTGAAAAATATAAAGGTTAGTAAAAACAAAGTTAGCATAGTAATTGTACTTATTTTTTCATAATAAATAGTTTTTATTTAATAATTTGCATTTATTTCAGACTGTTATTATGAATTTTTGCCGGAAATTGTACCAGATGAATTGGACGAGTATGTCGATCTA
>NW_012070093.1:0-440 GCF_000956235.1 Wasmannia auropunctata | reverse complement strand
ATTTGCCTATTTTTAGTGATCAGAATGGGTAATGCTTTAATTTTGCTGTCGAGTGTATTATTAAAATAAGACACCTCGTATAAACGCTGAAATTAATAATGAGTTAATTTTTATGATTAAATTTTATAACTTCCTTAAGGTGAGGAATATTTATTATTAACTAAAGTGTTTTAGGGAACGCAATCTTAACTAACGTAAACATTAATTTAAGTCAAAGTTTATATTAAGCATTTTTTAAAAATTTTGATTAATAAAAATTGTCAAGAGCCCCATGTTTTATTTGAAAAATACATTAATTCTGTTTTTTTTATTTTTGTGTAATTTGCTTTTTATTTTTTTTATTTTTAATATTATTAACAATCCCATAAAAAATCTTTTTAAAAAAAGAAAAATATACGCCAAATACATAAAAATGTTATTTACGTTTTTTCTAAAACTAA
>NW_012070092.1:0-344 GCF_000956235.1 Wasmannia auropunctata | reverse complement strand
GATTTTCATCGCGCTTTTAATGAAATTGATGAAGACCTTAGGGAAGATTTGGATATGAAATGCGAATTGCATTGCCGGGTAAATGCACACAGAATTTTTAAATAAAACAAATATATATATATTAAAGATCAATTAATTTTTTATTCTTAATAAAACTACTTTGCCAGTATTTCTTCATTACTATCAAGACATATATTAATCCGATATAACTAAATTGTAATTAGACATAATGATGTAGTAAAAAAATAAGAAAAGAGAGGTCTTAGAATTTGCTATTATAATCTTAAGTTTTTATTTGCATTAATTAATTCTAATTTACCTTTGATATAAAATCTTCTTCCTTT
>NW_012070091.1:0-361 GCF_000956235.1 Wasmannia auropunctata | reverse complement strand
AAAATTACAATCTAATACCTAAGTTTATTAGTACATGTTTGTTATAACATTGCGCGTATCAAGAGATACATCAGTGTCTCGCATCAAATAAAATCAATTATAAATGGACAATGAAATCACTCTCCATTTCTTTTTATTTCTTCTGATTTTACTGACAATGTTGCAAATTGGTGTTAGTTTTTAATATCAAATCTTTTCTTGCAGAGAGCGCGAGTACTTAACGCAGTGTTTTTTTTATTTATTTATTTTTTAAGTAATTATTAACGGATTAGTAATAATAAATAGAAAATTTTTTAGATGCAAATAATGAATTAAATAATTTGCTAATAGATGGTAAATGGTAAATGTGGTATGTGTATGT
>NW_012070090.1:0-396 GCF_000956235.1 Wasmannia auropunctata | reverse complement strand
TCCGCACCCTACGAACCGCCCCTCTACCGCGCTCTAGATTTCAATTCCGCGTGATAATTCGAAGGGTGGCACGCCCGCTCGTGCCTGGCGCCCAACTTCGCGTTTTTTGGATGTTGTGCAATTACGAGTTACGGTAACCGTTGCCTTTAGCCGGATCTTGTAGTCCGACACTTGAGAAAGTGCGGTCACAATGCATACGTGTTTTAATTTTGATAATTGATCTCTTGAATAATATAATAATATAATATAACAATGTTAAAATAATTTCTGTATATTTTTAATATTTCTTTTTCTTTTCAGCATTATCAAATTTTGTGACACAGGCATACATTTAGAACTGCAGAAGGAAATAGGGAGTAATACAATAATAATACAGATAAGTATAACTTTATATAT
>NW_012070089.1:0-316 GCF_000956235.1 Wasmannia auropunctata | reverse complement strand
CCGAAGAATAACTATGAGGCGCACAGTTTACGTGTGGTTGGATATTGTAAAAAATTATTACACACATCATCCGTGTTGGCTTGCATATACGGCCTCTACTTTAATATGCTTGATTTTTAACGTAACTTTTATCTTTTTAATTAGGCACTATTCAACCCTGCATATTTATGAATAACATTTACATCAAAATATCTGACAGAGTCTCACAGACCCTGACTATCATTCGCGAGAGTAAAAAGAAGCCTGGTATCCTAGGTTTGAAATATAAATACAAATATTATTTATATATTTGTATACGAATATTATTTGGATTTCA
>NW_012070088.1:11916-14345 GCF_000956235.1 Wasmannia auropunctata | reverse complement strand
ACCTACCCGACTATCGGCCAACCAATCGTTATCGGCGTAGAATAACCCAATCGGCACGTTGATGTTCGCTAAATTGTATTCCGGCGGTTCCGTTGCATTGTAGATTAGCTGATTCTTTTCGGGCCCGTAATCGAATTGGCAAAATTTACCCGAATGGTTTTCCTGCAACCAGTGCACTAGCGTTTTGGTCGAGCTGCCAGCCGGAAAGTGACTCAGAATCGTAGGTAACAAATCCTAGGAATTAAGCAGTATAACATCCGATCTGAAGTGTGATCGTGTGTGAAACGTGAGATTCGAATCGCTGATCAAAGTTGCATTTTGATCACGGTTTGTGAAAAGCTTACGTAGTCGAATTGTTCTTCGTCGAATCCTACAAACAAAAATATTATATTGGCGCAGATCTTTTCCTTAAAGCGAAGTGTTGTGCAGCCGATTTTCGCAAAGAATTCCATTGCATCATTCTGCGGTAGTAATTCGTCCTGGCCGAAGAAGTGCGCTGTTTTCTATAATCACCGGATCTCTTAATCGCGATATAATTTATTTGTAATTTCATGGTTTATTTGAAAATAAATAAATATTTGTAAAACACTCTTGAACGATTCTAACTGGCTTTATACAAACGACCTTTGATTTTAATCTTAATTTGTTAAGAATGTTTTATTAAAATTATAATAATCAAAGATATATATATATATATATATATATAGGTATATATATATATCTAATATATGAAAAGAGGAAGAAGATAACTTTCTCATTTTTAAAGTCAATTTCTCTAAAACTGAATTTTATACAAAGCCGCTTCCGTACTTTATACTTGCACAGAAAATTGATTTTTTCTGTTTAATCGTGAGCTACAAATTTTCATTCTATTTACATAAATAAAATACATATATAGAGTATCTCACTGCATTGCATATTAATTTTTTAAGCAAAGCTTTCTAATATTTAACATCATCTTTAAAACATACAGTTTTTTGATATTTAACATCATCTTCGAAACATACAAACATTAAATTTTTAAAGTAAATTCCAATCCAAATAACTGAAAAAAATGTAGTTTTATTAGCTCTTCTCTCTTAAAGTTTTTCATTCATTTGTAACTTACGGATTATTGATGCCTTAACATTTTCACTAATTGTAAGATAAAGACTCACTCAAAAGACAAGCAATGTTTGAAAAATAATATGCATAAAGTATAACATTTTGTATACAGCATGAAATTATAAGACAACGTAAATTAACACTGATGTATAGTCATTTGACTATTGAATGTTTTAAATTATTAGATCGCTATATAATAATAATTAACTTAGTTCCCAACGGTATATTACCTGAATCTCGTTCGCAAAAGGAGCGATTAATCGTATTGGACTTTTTGCATTTTTCAGAAAAGCTGAAGGCGCGAAACTAATTATTGTTCGCACCATTTGAGCAATATCCGGACGTTCCGCTGCCATCACGTAAGACGCAGCCGTACCCAGCGAATGACCAACGTACGTATACAATGGTTGCGATGTCGTATTCGTGATATACGAGATCGTCGCGGGTAAATCGTAAATGCCCATTTCGTGAAAGCTGACGAAAATTTCGATCAATATACATCACAAAATACATACAACGAAGTGTACTTCTATAATAGTATGAAATTAATCAACTGTTTTTATTTTTTTACTACAAATTAAATCATATGTATTATTGTTAAAACTATGTCACTTTTATCGCACTGTTATTATATCAATTTATATCAGATATAAATACCTGAAGTTCCAAAACTTTGAATCCGATGGAGATAAGGAAACATGCGCCCTCGAATAGACATTTCCACGAAAATTGCCTAGCCAAACGTCGTATCCTTGATCGGCCAATATGAAAGCTAGCATAAAAAGGAAAATATTGTTTGAAGTATACAACAAATATAATAAGGGGAGAAAGAGTCAAAATTTATTTGATATACTAAGTAAGCAATTAAGTAAAACACCTCTCTAGCTTTGATAGAATCGGGAGGTTCCTGATTCGAATCCTGGCTGAAGTAATATTTTTCGCAATAAGTTCTTTACTGCAGTTAAGATGCTTGTAACATCATCATCGAATTGACAATCAATTTTATTTACGATAATATTTTCGTTAGAATTTAGGTTTATCGATAAAAAGAATAATCGACGATTTTTTAAAATTGATTAAGCTGTTACCAAGTCCTTTATCCTTGCCGGCAATGATCCAGGCAGCGGAGCTGCACAACAAACAATGCTGCAACAACACGGGTGGTTGATCCTTGTTACCTGGGATACGATGAAGTGTTAAGAGATAACCATCCTCCGTCTGTATAACGTGAGTCTCCGCGGGATAACCCGCTTTTCTTATCATCTGTGGCTAGAAGAAATAAAAACAGATTAATTGATCATTAGTGGTACGATCTGTCACACTCA
>NW_012070088.1:0-672 GCF_000956235.1 Wasmannia auropunctata | reverse complement strand
ATATATATATATATATTTATATATACAATACATATAGTATGTACATGTAAATATGTAAATAGGAAATAACGAAAATGTACGTATATACATATAGTATATATGTAAATATATGTAACTTAATCATTGTCGGTCCCAAGTCCGAATGAAAATAAGAAGAGCTTTATTTGATTGTTTTTTTATAAGACAATTTTTAATTTACTCTCAATTATCATACTCATAATTATATATTATATTCGATATATATACGTGTGTATATGTAAATGTGGAAATATGTAAATAGGAAATGTAATTTAATCATTGTTGGTCTCAAATCCAAACGAGAAGGCCTCTTATTATTTAATCATTATTTACAAAGTAGTACATTTTGACCCTGCTGAAAAATTAAGATTTTTTGTGCTTGGATTGCAGAAAAAGCATAAATACAATCCACTTCACGATCGAAAAGAATCGCGAAGATTCTAAGATTATAGTGGCTTTCAAAAGTAAGAAAAAATACGCTTACCACATTATAATCATTGTTCGTGGCCGCTGTGGTACCGAAGAGGTAGAGCAGCAGAAGAAATGGTACGATTATATTCAACTGCTTCATTGACGACGAGGTGAACAGACAGATTTTCGAGCTTATTTGCAAAATATATTCTTTGCAAAAAATAAAATTGAGAATGGGAAATA
>NW_012070087.1:0-561 GCF_000956235.1 Wasmannia auropunctata | reverse complement strand
AGACGTGTGCTCTTCCGATCTAAAGAATGAAAAAGATATATAATAAAAAACGAAAAGACTCTAGAGAACCGAACACATGTAATTCCTAACCTCTCGCTAACCGTTTATGTAATATTTTATGTATACGCAAAGTAAACAATATGAAATTATACTTACATATGCTGCAGTATGTTCAGGAAAGTTTTTGATAATTCGAAATGTCGGACTTCAGATATGTATATAATCCAATAATCGCACTAATAAATGTTTAATAATAATATATGCACAGGCACACGTTGCAAAACTTGCACAAAGGCGTCCATGCAGTGCTGAACTTCTCGATCTCGAACAATTGAATATTGCGCGAAGCGGCTATCGCGCATGACTGCAGCCATAGACTATACTCAAGGTATACTAAATAGGTATCATTCCTACAAATAGCATGTAAAAGATGTCGACTCTTTGTCAACTCTTTGTCCACCATAAATGATAGACTTTTGCCGGAATTTTGCCTACAAACTTTGGTAGCAGATTTTATCAGCAAATAATGTGGGTAATTTTTTTACAACTTGCCGACAACTT
>NW_012070086.1:0-1342 GCF_000956235.1 Wasmannia auropunctata | reverse complement strand
GTGTGCTCTTCCGATGTGTACATTTGTATCATAATTATTAAATATTAAAATTTAAATTAAATTAAAATATTAAAATATTAAATATTTTCAATTTCGTTTTTTTCGCAAACGCTTGAGAAGCGCATCTTACCTGTTTAGCTAAAGGTACTTGACAGTGATACCCATCGGTACTATGAGTTTCATATTGGTACAACGTCGTGCCCTGCCCTTGTAAGTCCATTTTCCCTGATAAAAAAAATACGATAGAAAACGATAGATAGGATTGATAGGATTAAGATTGATAGGATTTCTATGTGAATGTATCGTTCTCTAACAGGTCTATCGTCACGAAAGTGTAATAATACAAATCGTAGCGTATTTAATCGGTTTTAATCGAATCTGTTTTCTATACAAATAACACTGTAGATATTTGATCAATTTCAATCCTACGCTATCTGTTGTACGGTATTTAATTCGAAATTAATATATCGATATGTATATTTGGGTGATACCCGATTGACCACGTCCCGATTGACCACCAGCCACTCACAGCGCTTGAACAGTGGAAAATCTCTAGGCACCGGCCGCTGTGAGTGGCTGTGGTCAATCGGGACGTGGTCAAACGGGACGCTCCCGTATATTTTCTTATAGATTATTTCAAAGACAAACTTTGTCGTGCATATACTATTGAAAATGAGTAGTTTTTAATCGAAAATTCCTGAGTACAGTAGTTTATCAGTAAATAACTAAAGACGCTCTACTCGCCTCTACCTTTAATTTCTCATATGAAGATTCTATGAGAATCTATACGAAGAACACGATAGGAAAGAAACCGTTTTCTGTATGACATTTCCACACGGAATCATGTATTAAATCAAGTATTAGAGAAAGAGTGAAAAATAGGACTTCAACTCGAAAAATGACGATGTTCCCCGCATTTTCAATGAAATCTGATAGCACCATCGTGTCCAGCAGGTCGAAATCTATAAGATTCAATATGTTTTACACTTATCCGTTAGTGGGCAAAAACGGCCTTTTCTATACTATGTTCTTTGACATGATATATTCATATATCAATCAGTATATTTTGGACCGACCAATTGCTTTTTTTGCACTTGCAATTGTCGAAGTTCGGATTGACATAGATTTCGATCACCTGATACTAATCCGTTTAAAGTGAATTATATCTGATTTGAATAATTTTAATCCTTTTTAATACCGTATTTTCAATGCCGAAATTCTGATTGATTCGGATAACTTTTATTCTCTCTCTTTCTTTCTCTTTCGCACGCACGCGCACACACCCACACCCACACCTACACCCACATACTTCCCCACACACTCACACTCACCCCCCCCCCCC
>NW_012070085.1:0-390 GCF_000956235.1 Wasmannia auropunctata | reverse complement strand
GTATGCAGGACGTGTTTACAATTAATTGTAGAAAAATAAGTATCATTGTATGTATGTTAGTGCTTTGCATTCGGTCACTTTGACTTTGTTTATATTATTTCTTATTTCCGAGGTTCGAACGGTCGACGAACGGTCGTTTAAATTTCGATAAATAAATTTCGATAAACAATAAAAGATATTAAATTAAAGTGGCTGAATATGCACAAATATACAGAGAAAGACAGAGACAGAGATAGACAGTGATAGAGTGACAGACAGAGACAGAGAGAAAGAGAAATTTTTTTTATACTTACTTCATTAAAACAAAGGCTTACAAGGAAAGGGACCCAAGTGTCCACCTCCGATTTTGATGAGCTTTTGATATGTTATTCTCTTGTCTCTTATACACAT
>NW_012070084.1:0-470 GCF_000956235.1 Wasmannia auropunctata | reverse complement strand
TGGTTGATTTTAGACTTTGTGTTACATAGGTACACACACATTTATATGTATATTATTAATGGCTTATTTATGTAACTCTTTTCTTTTCCTTCTTATTATTCTATAGCTTAGTTATTCAGAAAATGATGACAATGATATCAATTGTGTTGGTTTGTTATATGAAGCGACATTAGGTCATTTATGTCAAGGACATTTATGTCAACATACTGTTGACATTGAAATGAAAAGAGGAGGGATACGACACCAGATATATACTGACTATGAAGCATTTGATCTTAGGATCTAATCGAAAGACTAGTGCGTAAAAGATCTATTCTAAAAGACCTCTTATTGCGTTTGTTACAACAATGTCGAGTTGTTTCATTTTGTTGTTCAGCCTTGTTTGTTGTATTTTAATAGGTTTCGTGACATCGAAACCATTGTCGATTTTATTGATACAGCCTATTCCATAGATCGGAAGAGCACACGTC
>NW_012070083.1:0-534 GCF_000956235.1 Wasmannia auropunctata | reverse complement strand
ATTTCAAGCTGTAAAATGCTTTTTTAAACATCTCGATACGATCATTTTTGACGAAGTTGCTCTATCTTGAAGTTTGCCTATTTTTAGAGGATAGAACAGGTGATCCTTTAATTTTTTGGAGTATATATTTATTTTACAAATTGCAGCAAATAATGATTAATAATTTTAATATCTGAAAATAAATTTTTTTATCTTATCTTATAGATACCTGCTGACATTCCCAATATTATAGAAACTAAGAGAAAGCAAATGCAAAAGTATGGGCTTCCAGTACAACCTTTTATAATCCTTCAAGGACCTACACATACCGACATAAAGAAAGTTTTCGTGAGTTTTGAAGATGTTTTATACGAACCAGTCACATTCTTGAAAGCTTTAGATATTTGTTTTCAATTAACCCACGTATTAAACCTTAATTATCCATACGATTCACATCATATCTGGTTGTTTATTCAAATAAATATATATAATATTAAAACAGTTTTTGATAATATTCCAAATATTATTAACATTGCATCTAAAGTAAATGCACAA
>NW_012070082.1:0-315 GCF_000956235.1 Wasmannia auropunctata | reverse complement strand
TCTATATATTATTAATTTGAGAGAGATTATTGCTATAGCTGTCAACGTAACTTCATTATTTTATTATTTGGTTATGGATAATTTATTTTTTAGACATATAATTATTTATTAATTAACAAAATAAACGGAGAATTTTAGTGTATATTTTACGTATGTATGTGTATATTTTACGAACTGATTCTATCAATTATAAATGTTGTTTTATTGAAATATATTTTTATTTATTATATTTTGCAAAAATTTTTGTGTATTTTCTTGTTTCTAATGTCACAAGCTGAAATAGTACTGGTGAGTGAACAGGAGCTTTAATAATAC
>NW_012070081.1:0-520 GCF_000956235.1 Wasmannia auropunctata | reverse complement strand
CTGAACAAAACAATAATGTAATTTTTCAAGGAATTGGAAGACTTTACAACTGCGGCTTACAGCCGCAAGTTGCCAATTTATATCCGCCAGTGACATTTCCAGTTAGCCGAGGAACTCCTATGATCTCCCCATCGATCAGGTATGTACACAAGATACATGGTATCCTAATTACAAAATAGATTACAAAAAAATTCATGTATATATACATATATATCTACATTTATTTGTATATAAAATATATTTGTTATGTATAACATATATTATATATTATATATTATATATATTATATAACTTTATCCCAACGCGCCTAGCAACGTCGCGCGTCTGCATTCAGCAGTAGGCAGATGAATACACGTTTAATCGCCGATCTTCAAAAATTAATATCTCGTTAACGATTGCGAATTTTGCAAAATGGTAGAGGACTTTTCTGTTCAGTTTCATCTGCTCTACATGCCCGCAAGGTCTGGTGTTCGGTTATTATGGGACACTCTGTGTATATAGTATATATATATATATATAT
>NW_012070080.1:0-558 GCF_000956235.1 Wasmannia auropunctata | reverse complement strand
AAGAATGATTTTGTTGAAAGATTTAAAAATTTTAGCTAAAAACAGATCTAAAAATAATTTTTTATTGAATCATCAAAATAATTTGTTGGAATGTTAAAACTGATAAGTATTTCTATAAAACGTTTTGATATTCTAGAATCATTTTGACTTTCACACAAAATAATTTTGACTATTGAACAAAAATTATTTTCAGATCTGCATTCAACAAAATTATTCTTTCCGTGTATTTATTAGATACACATGAAAGAAAACAATTTTGCTGAAATATCTACAAATTTAGTTAGATACAAACTTGAAAATAATTTTGTTGAACTATCCAAATAATAATGTGTAATAAACTCAAGCATGGTAAGCTGTAAAAAATGTTGATATTCTAGCAAGCTTAAGTCATAATTTTGATAGTTTAACAAAATTATTTTTAGATCTGTATCTAAGCTACATTTTTAGATACTTTAGCAAAATCGTTCTTCCCGTGTGCGAAAGGACATCAGAAGCAAAGAAGGAAATCTGCTATTTCCATTATATACAATTTGTTCGTCCCATTTACCATTTCACGTA
>NW_012070079.1:0-353 GCF_000956235.1 Wasmannia auropunctata | reverse complement strand
GAGAAAACAGAACCCCGTCGCCGGTTTGCTTCCTCCTTTTATACTCTCTCAACTCTAGAATGTTCTCGAAACTTTTCTATAGGGAAGTGACGTATGAGAAGGAACATTCCAGAGTCGTGAGAGCATTCGGATGACTTTTGCTTTCAACAATATGTAGTTGTTGACAAGATTCCACGTTTGTTTTTCGGGCTTGGGCGTCCAGTAGCGTGCGTACATTCGAATTTCCCCCACACAGCGCCGGGAGACGTTTGGCAGTAGAGCGCTTCACCCCGTAGTTCGCGCGGTGGCCGCTGGGCGGCGCGCGCGAAACACGGTGCGATTAATTATGGTCGGGACGTAATAACTTCGTATAA
>NW_012070078.1:0-731 GCF_000956235.1 Wasmannia auropunctata | reverse complement strand
ACCTGATGAATCTACGGATTTTGTATTTTTGTGTCAAGCAGTTGTTCCTTACAAGTCGAGAATTTTACCTATTTTGCAAATGATTTCGACTAAACATGATGCAAATATTTTGACTTATTGGTTACGAGGGAGGTACAAACGGGTACAAACGATTCTCTTTCGAATGCCGTTGGACGCTTTTCGATATCTTGTGAAATGGCTGAGATCCCTGTATAAGGGTTGCTCTAAAAATGGAAGACGCTGTATCTCCGAATCCCTTGAGGTACAAACGAAAACAAGGAAGGTACAAACGGGTACAAACGATTCTCTTTCGAATGGCATAAGCAAAATTAAAAAATTTTATAGTTGCGCGCTAGTTATTTTTTTACCATTTTTTTTTAATTCTTTGAGGTACAAACGAAAACAAAGGAGGTATAATCAGGTACAAACAAAGTACAAACGCGCTATATTAATAATTTTTAATTTTTATAAAGTTGGGCGCTAGACGCCAGGGCGCTAGGCGCTAGGTTCACACCGGTCAAATAGCCTAATATATTTTTAAGTATCCGATATATCGATCGCAAATTTTTGCTATCGCTTGCAAAATATATAGATATATACCTAAAATAAATTATATCATCTCCATTTTTTTCCCTCCCGAGATTATGAATAAAGATGGCCGTCCGACCAAGAACCAAAATATATAAGAACTAAAATATATCCAATGTGTGTATATATATATATATATATAT
>NW_012070077.1:0-625 GCF_000956235.1 Wasmannia auropunctata | reverse complement strand
GTGTGCTCTTCCGATCTCTTTACATTCCGAATTTCAGCAAAAGTTTTACACAAACCATTAGCTATTAAACTAATTAAAATTGTTTAAAAGAAACTAAGATCTCGAAAACGAGTGTCACAGTTAACATCAATTCATTGACACACTTATTTATAAATCGCAAAGGATCGCGTAAATTAGAATCAGAGTCAGTAAAGTCGTGTCTCCTTTACTGATGAGTCTTGATTTTGTCAATTCGTCTTGAATGGCCATGCATGTGGCGGCGTCATAGAGAACACTTTGACCACTGCTGCTCGTTCATTTAATGAAAGCTTTGTAATAGTTTGGGCAGATATTACGGTATTATGATCTGGGCGGACAGATCTGGTCGCTATGTTTCCTCTAGGAGTAACAGACATGCGCTACAATGCATTAATGAAGTTTTTTGATCGCAAATTTTAAGACATTAGGTATATTAAATACGTCCTTATTTATAACTGATCACGTTTTTGAGTATAAAACTGTTAAAAATTAAACAAAAGGACCTTATATTAAAGAGTTTTTTCTGTAAAATTCTTTTTTGATTTTTTTACGTTAATTATTCGCTGAGTAATTAAACTTTAAAAATGAGCAAAAATTTACTGAAGAA
>NW_012070076.1:0-451 GCF_000956235.1 Wasmannia auropunctata | reverse complement strand
GAAGACCGTACACATGTTGACCCCGGCTTGATATCTCACTGGAGGTTTTATTCCTCGTCTGTCTCTTAATCTATATGTGACCTTTTCGTTTTCGCCGTCCTGATCTTGATCAAGTTCTTGATTATCATTCACCGTTTGTTGCTGCGTCTCATCGTTGTCATCTTGATGATCGCCGTCCCCAGATTCTTGATCGGATCTGACTGAAGTTTGCTCTTGTTCGTCCTCATGTTCGTGCGCTTTCTCTTCTTCATGCATGACAAGTTGTTCCCTCTGCGTTACTTTTTCTATTTCTACTTCTGATCTTTTATTGTATAATTTTCCTGTAAATGCGATGTCTCTGCATACTTTTACAAGATTTTTATCAGGAAACCAAACACGATATCCTTTTGTGTTATCGTCGTATCCCACGAAGTATCCTTCCTCTGCTTTTACGTCCCATTTTCTTCTTTTT
>NW_012070075.1:0-596 GCF_000956235.1 Wasmannia auropunctata | reverse complement strand
CGTGTGCTCTTCCGATCTTTTATTAATCAAGAATTTTAAAATCAGCTTTATAATTCTTTTCAAAAATTTTTTATTCATCATCTTAATTTAAAACGCAATTAAATCGAAATTATAATAAAATTACTATAGTACAAATTAAAATTGCTTATATATTGACGAGTTGATGACATACAGGGTAACTAAATGTAAATCTAATTTAAAAAACCTAAATCCTTTATAAATTGCAATTGCTTACATAATCATGTAACAAATCTAACTTGAAAATACTAAATCCGTATCTTATAAATTGTTGTTAATTCATTGGCTAAATCTTTCTTCAATCTCCGGCGTAAACATTTTTTTCCAAACACCCGTCATTCCTTGCCGTATAAGTATTTCCAGTTGCATTACATTATCGGGACTCGGTTGAAAACGTTAACTGTAGAACCGTAATATTTTTAATATTGTCGATATGTTACATTTTTATTATCGGATGTAGGAAATTTTTTTCTGGTGAATGTTATTAAAACTGATGATGTAAATGAATGATTTATTTGTATTATTGATTTTGTAATGTTTGTAATGTTTTTCTGGGTAATTTTTTTCGGAAGAGCACA
>NW_012070074.1:0-312 GCF_000956235.1 Wasmannia auropunctata | reverse complement strand
TATGAATATTTATACATTCCCTTATTTTGATTAATTAATACCATTTTCGGTAACAAAAATCAATTTTAAATTAATTTTATGTAGAAAAGAGTTTTAATAAAAAAATTTTAACAATTTTATGTAAAAAAGAATATTGATACAATGTATCAATATTACAGTCCATACTTTGGAAATTTTACATTAATTGGGTAATAATGGGTAATAATTATATTAGTATTAAATTTTATTATTCTTTTTTATAAACAATTTTTTATATGCATATGATTTTAAATACAAAAAATATTTTTGCCAACCGATAAAACAATATTTATT
>NW_012070073.1:0-493 GCF_000956235.1 Wasmannia auropunctata | reverse complement strand
ACGTGTGCTCTTCCGATCTCCTATCCTTTGAGAATGTTTGACACTATTGTGTTTTCATTTCTCTAATATTCATGTTAAAAAATAGTTCCGAGAGTATTTTATTATTTTTTGGGTCGCTGGTTACGAATCTGAAATCTAAATTACAAAATTCAAAATGGCAGATTCAATATGATGGCTGCCTAATATTGCGAAATTCAAAATAATCTAAATGAAAATTGCTTCTCGGGGATTTTTTAGGTCGCTGATTATGAATCTGTAGTCTGAATTCAAAAATTCAAAATAATTTGGCTAAAGATTACTTCTCAAAGATTTCTCAAATCATTGATTGCAAATTTAATCTGAATCTTGAGTATATCTTGTTTTTACTGGGCTAGATTTTTATCACATCTTGTCTTTTCTGGCTAGATGTTGAATATATTTTGTCTTCTGCAGTGGCTTCATCTTCAAATCACATCTTGCATGTTGACTGGTTCTTGACAACATCTTGCTTTCA
>NW_012070072.1:0-692 GCF_000956235.1 Wasmannia auropunctata | reverse complement strand
TATATATATATATATATATATATGCATATGCTCAATTAATTATAATCAATAAATACTTTTACAAAATTATAGTTTAAAATTATATAATTAAATGAAATTATTTAATTATTTAAAGTTGAAATGAAATAATTGGTATTGAGTTTTTCCGTTTTTGTGTAGCCTTTATCTTGTATATAACATTCTAAATTATCAGTCCACAGAACAAACATATTATTAGTTAATACTTAACTATATGTTTAATCAAATAAACATCAACGTCTTTGAATAAAAATATTTTAATATTTTAGGAACCCAAGCAAAAGGAGATGTATACAAGAGGAATATTTTACAATCAAAATCCAATAGAACAGAAAAATGTTATTAATAAGAGTACTAAAGCTTTATCAGAGGAGATTATAAACTGGCCAGAAATGAAAAAGTAAGATTTGTATATAGTATAAACGACATTTTTTGTTCTACTCCGTCTAAATCAAAATGATCTAAAACAACATTTAATAAAACATATAAATAAATGTTTAATATAAAATGACTAAACACATTAAGAAGAAAATAACAAATACAAATTGCGCTGTTTAGAATAAATATTTACATGATTATAATCTTTACAAATTTATGTTTATGTAACTTTTATTTCTAGATATTCGGAAAAGATTGCTAAACTCTCCGATCACATGATCGGAAGAGCACACGTC
>NW_012070071.1:0-376 GCF_000956235.1 Wasmannia auropunctata | reverse complement strand
TATAAGCCTCAATTTTGATACAGCTCATTTTTTACGTAATTTCAGTAGAAATTTAAATACTTGTTAGTAACGAAGAACACGTTTTTTCAAAAAAGATTTGAAAAAGAAAATTTTTCTTGAAGCTGTTTATTCAAAAATAAATAAGCGTTAAGACTTATACGAATATTAATATTTCTAATTCAATTTCATATTTGTACTGATAAATCAACTGAGATTTTAACGTATGTTGAGAGTCTCATTATATCTTTGAAACGTCGTATCTCGGGAACTATTGGTCGTACGTAGTTAAAAAAAAATATTTTTAAGCTAATTCCATAAGCTGTAAGATTGTTTGTGTATATTTTTCACGTACAATAAGCGATCGGAAGAGCACACG
>NW_012070070.1:0-351 GCF_000956235.1 Wasmannia auropunctata | reverse complement strand
GATTTCTATTTATGGGGCTTCTTAAAAGATATTGTTTTTACACAACGGCCAACAACCAGAGAAGACATAATAGACCGTATTCGTCGAGCCTGTGTTGCAATCCCAAGGGAAACTTTGCTAAGGACAGTGCAACATTTCCAAAATTTTTAGTTTGATACAATATTAATATATAATCATATTCCATAATGTATATTAAATTTACAGGACATAAAGAGCATAACTTTTCTTACAATCACAATAAATGATTTTTTTGTATTACATTATCTTGTTACGTTTTACAAATTAGTATTATATATTAAATGGTTAAACACATTTTAACAATTCAAACAAATTTATATTTTATTGGGTGTA
>NW_012070069.1:0-727 GCF_000956235.1 Wasmannia auropunctata | reverse complement strand
TGCGCAACGGGAGGGACGCGAGCGCGGCGGCGGCGGCGGCAGCGAGCGCGAGCGCGATTCTCTCTTCCCCGCGACACCCGCATCGCCGACGCGGTTCCCCTTTTCCCGCGGACCCCGACGCGGTTCCCCCATCCCCGCGGACTCCGCACCCACAACGCGGTTCCCCCATCCCCGCGGACCCCGCACCCATGATGCGGTTCCTCGGCCCCCGCGGTCAGGCCAGCTGGCGCGAGCAGCTTTCCGCGGCTTCTCCCTCCCCGCGAACTCCGGATCAGGCCGTGAACGTTCTGAGCGACTTCCCCTTCCCCGCGGACCCCCCTGCCCCTCACCCCCCTCGGAGCTCTCGGTCCAGAATCGGCCTATTATAGCTACTTTTATAGATTGACTTTTGTCTTATTCTTTTTTAACTTTGTTAAAATGACCGCAAAAACTTTTCACGCCATTTATATACAGGGTGTATCAAAACACGCGCATTTCCTTTTAAATTCGGATTCTTTAGAGTATTCTAAGACGAAAATCCTAATGCAAAAATGTCGAGACTGTAATAGTTTTTAAATTAATAGCGATTAAAGTTGGCTAATCACAGAGTTGACATTTCGCGCGTTTAGGCACGATGATGTGACAAGTGATAGAGGTGCTACGAGGACCCTCTTAATAACGACGAGATTATCATACAAATATGCAATAATATTTTTAGATCGGAAGAGCACACGTCTGAACTCCAGTC
>NW_012070068.1:0-723 GCF_000956235.1 Wasmannia auropunctata | reverse complement strand
AAATAATATTGTTGGTAATCACAAGTTATTGTTTACAATCGTGTATTGACAACGTAATGAGAGTGAAACTTGTTTCTTTCATATTTATGCTTCTTATTGTGTTACTGAAAGCAGAAATAAATCTCTCGGAAGACTTACAAAAATTTTTTCGAAAAGTAATAATCAACTATATATTTCCCAAGGATCCAGGTGTAATGAGAGTAAGGAAACCGGAAGAAGTCAAAACAATGAACAAAGTAACCACATTGGATTTTGTAAGTGCATCAAAGTTGTTTTTTAATATTTTATTAATTAATATTTCTTCTTTTAACATTTCTCTTAAAAACACAATCCAAAAAATAATATTTTAGAAGATTATGTGGATAAATAATTTTGAATACAAAAACAATAATTTCAAACAAAATTGATATATATATGTATATATACAGGGTGTCTTGTACTCAATGGTACAGCGCTTGTGGGCAGGTGAACCAAACTGAACAAAAAAGTCCTCTACCATTTTGCGATCTTCGCAAAATAGTTATTGAGATACTAATCATTTTAAAAAAAGAAAAGATTTTACATAATGGTGAAGTTTTTGCTTCACTATTAGTCCAAGAGCTGGCTACACGGATTTCAAAATTACTCGGTACAAGGCCAGTTCCTACCTAAAAAGGTTCGATTTGTATCGCCATTAACGAAAACGCACTTCTACCGCGCCGCCCCCGGGGACGTATGTGTGGA
>NW_012070067.1:0-658 GCF_000956235.1 Wasmannia auropunctata | reverse complement strand
ATATGCTACAAGTATTATAAATGTTACACAAGATAGTTTAAAATAATTAAAATTTTTTAATACATTTCTTATAATATTTCTAGATCCTTTGAAAGTACAACACTCATTTTCACTCTCGCTTTCCTCAGCTTATTCTTTCTTTCTCTTTTATTAATATTCGGCCGTTTTAATTTCTTCACCATTCAGAATCTTACCGCAATATCCTCTGTCTTTTTTTGTACATTCCATTCTTTTGGCATGCTTGATCGTTTGAACAAATAGATACACACACTTGACACACTGAAGTTTCTCTACCTAAGTCCGCTATATATAATCTATACGGTTGGGCAAGCTTTCTTATGCAAAATGTATTATATAAATATATCGTACATGTTACGTAAATAACTGGTTATGTCTGGACCAGGCCCCCCGTGTTTTACTTTTTAAAGAATAAGAAATTTGAGTGGCTAAAATACAATATTTTCTTGAATCTGCAAAAAAATAAAAGATTAAAATGTAGAAATAAATATATATATAAATATATAATAATTAGTATATGTATAAATGTATGTAAAGATTAAAGAATGAAAATAAATATATAAAATATGCAAGTTAAGAAAGATTAGAAACTTTCTGACATACATTTTTAAACTACTTATTTTAACATCAATATTCAATA
>NW_012070066.1:0-393 GCF_000956235.1 Wasmannia auropunctata | reverse complement strand
ACTGGAGTTCAGACGTGTGCTCTTCCGATCTCTACAGAAATCGCTCAATGTCCATACTCTCTCGATGAACATCTTGTACAATCCGTAAGGCCACCAGTTAGATATTTTATACGCGTCAAAGATAAAAATGAACGTGTTAGCATTCTCAATGTCGTGGTAATGTTATGAAGACACATAGTACGAAACCGTCATCGAACCACCGGCCGAACAGATACCGCTGTTCTATCGAATTGACACCGTTCTTCTGTCTATCAGTCTTAACTACAAAGAAATCACATCTTATTCTGTTATAAATATATAGCTGTTATAAAAAATTCGATTCGATCATGTAAATGCTTGATTCACACAACTCTAAAATTCATGTAGATTTCTATGTGAAAATCCATGTGGGTT
>NW_012070065.1:0-437 GCF_000956235.1 Wasmannia auropunctata | reverse complement strand
ACGTGTGCTCTTCCGATCTACCCACACAAAATCATATTATCTCTACGTGTACGGTAAGGTAACTCATTAATACAAGCTTGAATGGGCCACATTGACATTTTGGCAGATTTAAAGGGACTAATACCATCTGTATTCCATTGCAAAGTTATGTCATTATCACCTGAAGCTCTAAGATTTCTATAAATTTTCCCCGAAATTACATCTTTTTCTTCACAATTTTTTCTCATGAGGCGAAAAAGTGTATTATTTTTCATGATGTTCTTTGTCTGTTCCTTGATTGACAATTGTACAAAGTAGTTACCATTCTCTTTAAGTTGATTTCTGTCGAACTTTTGATTACAATGCTCACATTCCATTTGCTGAATATCCATAGGCAAAAATTCAGAACAATTGGGACAAATATAATGTATTATAATTTCATTAGGTACAGGAAATTT
>NW_012070064.1:0-417 GCF_000956235.1 Wasmannia auropunctata | reverse complement strand
CATATATGAATATAAAAATTTCACTTTGAATGTAAACCTATTTGATATAAATCATATACGTTTATATTTGATTATACAGGATGTCTCATACTCAATGGTACAGCACTTGTGGGGAGGTAGTGTGGACAAAACTGAACAAAAAAATCCTCTACCATTTTGCGATTTTCGCAATAGTTATCGAGATACTAATCATTAAAAAAAAATTTCCGCAAAGTATATACAAGTGTATCGTACATTAGGTACATCTTATCTAAACTAAAAATATTTTAACAAATAAAAGTTGCTCAAAAACAAATATGAGATCATACAAATTGCCAAGTATTTGATTAGACATAGAGAGTAGAGACGCAAATATTTTATTCCAAACCAGAAAAATTTTTTTTTAATAAATTGTTTAAATTAGATCGGAAGAGCACA
>NW_012070063.1:0-469 GCF_000956235.1 Wasmannia auropunctata | reverse complement strand
TACAAAAAATGTTTAAATAAAGTTATATATTGTTATACTGATTTACCAAGTAAATATAGATATTGTAATTATATATTTGATTAATTAGGGATTAAAACATGAAAGGATAACTAAGGGAGAGTCTGAGGGGAGTGGAGGCAATAAAAAATAGAAGTAAAGCGAGATTCTAAGACGGGTTTACAATTTTGCACAAAGCAAGATTTATTTCAAACCCTCCCCTCTATGTGTTAGATTCAGGGAGCAAAGGCCTCCGATGGGGGTTGGGGGGCAAAGCCCTCCCAGTAGGTAGCATGGGCGCAGGCGGAGAGGGGGGGTGCAGGGGGGAGGGGCAGAACCCCTCCCCCCGCCTATTACATGGCTAATATTTATTGTAGAAATAAGAAATAAATCTTAGATTTAATAAATTTAATTAGATTTAATAGATATTCAATTTAATATACTTCCTACCCTGTCTCTTATACACATCTCT
>NW_012070062.1:0-985 GCF_000956235.1 Wasmannia auropunctata | reverse complement strand
GACACACACACACACACACGCGCGCGCGCGCGCGCGCGCGTGTGTGTGTGTGTGTGTATGTATATACATATATATAATTTGAGTTTTAATAAATTATTCATTAATCGTCAAAACCCATAATCCATTAAAACCCGAATTTACTAATTAAAACTAGAATGGTTGATTAAACGTAAAATCGAAAATCTATGTGCAGGACAGTGCAATTATAGATTCTGTTTCGCCCTATAAACAGGAGGGGAGGGGGATTTGGACCTCGATCGCTACGCGTGGAATGTCGAAAACTCATATGAAATAATACAATTATAGACCTCGTTTCAATTAAATTTAAAACTAATTTTAATTAGTAAAATCAGATTTTGACCATTATGGGTTTTGACGGTAACATATATATGTGTATTAATTGTTATATTTCTGTTATGTTTTGTAGAACAAATAATGAAGAAAAAGAGAATAACAATAAAAATAAATCAAGAAAAGGGAAGGAAGGATATAAGGTTCAATCAACAAGAGGTGGTACACAGCGCGCTGAACGGGATAAAATGTAAGAATTATATATTTTATGTTATATATAAATAAAATGATATGATGCGCAATGATAATTTAAGTGAATATCACTATTTGTTTCATGTAAATCGATTTATTGCCAAACGTTTCGACCATACTTCTGGCCATCCTCAGTGGTGTAACAAAGTTGCAATCCCATTGTCGTATGGCCGAAACGTTTGGCAATAAATCGATTTACATGAAACAAATAGTGATATTCACTTAAATTATTATTGCGCACCAATTACCGCGCTGATTCCCATTAGCCTATATTTTTTAAATTGTTTGAAAAAATACTGTTCAAATTACGCAAAATGTGCTTCGAAAACACAAAGAATGTGTATAGGTTGTAATATCTATCAATGCTCTATCTGTTTTTATGCTTTTTATAAATGATAAATAGAATTATTTTATTTGAAAAAAATTAGATCGGAAGAGCACA